>NW_014578929.1:0-29816 GCF_000485595.1 Priapulus caudatus
ATATTATATATATGTAGCCCGGTCACGCGACAGAGTGACTCAGTAACTCGCATGTGCATTGCTCGCACATGCAGATCGCTAACACTATAGTTTGGTGTCGCTGGTCTGCTTATATGGTGAGATTAACTGAGCTGCCCTGTATGTCTTTGAACATGTAACTTTATAGGCCAATACAATGGAAAATATTAATATGTCATGATAATATACTTATTAATACATAGTACTATAGATGGAAACTATGACACACATTATTATACCTAATGATATGTGATAGAATCTGATGTAAAAAAATGTATTTAAAAAAATTAAAAAATAATGGAAAAAATAATGGAAAATATAAATAAATAAAATATTATAATAAAAAAAATTCACTCTTGGCAGAGTTATGCTATAATGTTATAACTATATATTTATATTGTTATAATATTATATTTAGTATTATTATTATTTATATATATTATAACAAGAATTCCTTTCCCTACCTAAAAAGCAAGTCAAAATTTCTTCCCCTACCTGTAAAGTAGTTAAAATTCCTTTCCTACCTGAAAAGTGAGTCAATATTCCTTCCTCTTCTTCATCTTCTTCTCTTCCTTCCCTATCCGAAAACAACACTCCCCCTGTGCCGGCGGTACACGCGTNAAGGAGGCGCTGCATGCTAGTTTTGTTGTGGCAGTAGTAGCAAAGATCATATACAATTGTACGATTGTATATGATCTTTGGTAGTAGATTGAGCCTATGAGCGAGAGCGCCATCTGTCGTGGAGTTTGCTATTCTATTTCTGTGTGCAACACACACACAATGCAAGCCTCATCCAAAACTTCCGATCTAAAATGGCGCCTGTGGCGTCACAAGTACATGACCAATCCGCTTCATCTCCTTGTTATATGTAGCTCCTTGCTTGCAACTAACTGCCTTTTGCATTTTTAGCTCGAAGCTCTGCTCGAAGTTACAGCGATGTATCCGTACCATAGAAATATAGAGAGACACATATAGTCTACCTATGTTATTTCTATGATCCGTACCCACTTCGAATAATAAACCGGTCCTGTGAAGCATGGAATGTGACATTCTTGATAACCTGGATCACCTTGGGTTTGTTGTAAACTTGTGCCTATGCGAGTAGTAGGCCTACGCCTACGTTACACGTAGACCGAATAATTCTGTCCCATATAACCTTTTTTATATTCGCAGTGGCTGGAGGTACGGTAGCCGTCGGTCGTTGAAGCACCTTTTTGGCGTTAGGGTTAGGGTTAGGATTTATGGATTAGAGGTTTGGGTTAGGTTAGGCGGTTATGGTTAGGGGTTAGGTTAGGCGTTTAGGGATATAGGAGTTCTAGCCTCATCTAACTCTCAAAATCAGTGGAATTTATCTTGCACCATAATGGCGGTTACTTCGAATCTGGCGCCACCGCTCGCCATCTTGTGTCTCGGATAAGTATGAAGCGAAGTGACTCCCGATTACCCGTAGCTTCGGAGACAATTAAGATTACGGCTACCGTAACCGGTAGCCACTGCTTTTATTATTTGCGTGAGGTTAGTATTGCGCCAGAACAGAACGGGGGTTACATTTGAATTTCGTGAGAATCGCATGCAACAAATGCATGCCGCTGCGAATGGCGCGCCGTAACGAGCACGATATTGGCACGTGAAAACAATACCCTTACCGTTCCCTATCTACATGGACTTTACCTTGACCTACTGTCACTGTGTCGCGTAACTGCATTTTGTGATATACATTCACATTCAATTCGATTATTCACTTCTTAAAAGATTGTTTTCAGGAAATACCCCCCCTTCTATCGCACTTTCCTTAAAAGTGTATTACGTTCCCGCAGAATAGTTAAAAATAAAAAAAAATATGTTTCCACTTCTTTCACAAAAATATAACAGTAATTCTGCATTTACATTTTATTGACGTTTTAAATTGCGTGCATTATACTTCCTTATTTTATATTTTGTTCGGATGTTGAACAATTGCAGTGACACCATACAATCCCCATAGCAAGCATTAAGTATATTTAGACAACATTAATTCAAATCGTCCAGGTTTTTTGGTATTCTTTAACTAGTGAGAAACAATACTTGTATCAAGTTATAGACATTTTGACGATTTGTTTAGTCCCGTTAGATTCATTACTTTTATTTAAAAAATGGAAGTATTTTTTTTACAGATTTTACCATAGAAATTTCGTGACGTAATCCCTTTAATCATTTCGCATTTACAAACAATCAGACCCAATCAGAGGCGGTCTATCAGCCCTCCTGCAGCCGCCAACAGATACCGAAGCGAGGAACCAGGTGTAATTGTAAGCCTGTTCTGATTTCGGTTCTGTTGTTTGTTAAAATGGCGAATGAATTTAGGAAGAGCTGGAAACGAAGCGCGTCTTTACTTGGAAAAGAAAAACACTCTTTGAAAACGTGAAAATACAGATTTGAAAGTGAATGTATAACAACATATCAGACTAGCAAGGGTAAACAGCCTACTGTAGCAAGCGCAACGGTCTTAGCGTTTTTTATCACGCCAATAGCGGCTGTACGGGCGCAAATTTCGGGCAAGGCGCATGCATTTTGCATGANCGTGCCTGTGTGTGCCGGTGTGCCTGCGGGCGTGCTTGCGTGTGTGCCTGCGCGCGTGCCTGTGTGTGCCGGTGTGCCTGCGGGCGTGCTTGCGTGTGTGCCTGCGCGCGTGCCTGTGTGTGCCGGTGTGCCTGCGGGCGTGCTTGCGTGTGTGCCTGCGCGCGTGCATGTGTCCGCGTGCGTGCGTGCCTGCTCGCGTGCTTGCGCGTGTGCCTGAGCTCGTGCGTGCCTGCATGCGTGCGTGCATGTGTGCAGGTGTGCCTGCGGGCGTGCCTACGTAGACCCGTAGGACCAACGACCCGTAGGATTATAGAACGGTAATCCATGCCCATGGAAAATCCTAATGAAATTCACACGTATATTTTTCCCTGCCGGCACACTCGTGTGTCATTCCCGATTGTAGCTTTTTTCGTCAATTCCCCGAAAGAGTTTTGCTGTCGCTCTCTCATAGTCCAGTAATGCCAACCCTCTACATTAGCCAACTCTCTAGTGATTAGTACCACGCTGAAACAATCTTAATAATCTCTCCCCCCCCCCCTCGAACTACTAATTTGATGGCCAGAAACTACAGATTGCTTCAAATATATGTTGGCAAACTGGAGATTGAGAACTATGTAGCATAACACATCGGCTTTGCTCTCACAACCATGCTCTCTATCTTTGTGACCTTGAACCCATTTTACAATGCCAAACGCAATGGTCCATTTGACGACTTTTCACATCCCTTATAAAATGTACTTATTACCTCCTCCCAACGGAGTTGGAGGGGAGGTAATGTGATCGGTCTTGTGCGTTCGTGTGTCAGTGTGTTCGTGTAGCCAGGAGCAAGCCAGTCAGTGTTAGTGTGTTAGTGTGTTGGCGCGATCGATATTAGCGCGTCGAGACAAGCGTGTACATGTGAGCAAGCAGCAGCAACGAGCGGCTGCTACGAGCTATGTCGCTGGCGGAGGTATGTGTTACAATACTGATACACGTACTGTATTTAGAGTTATGTTAGAACACCATGCTTTATTATCGAGCACCTGGTGGGATACCGGTCTAAGCACGCACGAAGTAAGAAGAGGCCTACTGCCACATGGCAGTGCCTTATATATACGCAAACCTCCTATAGTTCACACCAGGTGGTGTCGGCGTAACAAACGCTCGGGTGTTTGTTTGTAACAACATGTGTTGTGACAGTATGCACCAATGAAAAAATTAATTTTTTTCCCCGTGGTTCTTTGCAAACCCTCCCAAAATTTCGGGGGCTACCTTTTCATTTTCCAGGGCTCTTTTTCCACTTTCCAGGGCAACTTTTTCCCAGGGCTGTTTCCTCAAATATATGCTCCGGCAGTACCCCGGGGGACATTGACCCTCTCAGCAGTAGTAGTAGTAGTCGTAGTAGGTGCAAATTCACTTTATGCACCTTAGGTATCACGAAGTTATGCATATATTTCTGTGTACATCATCAACTGATGCACAGACTTACCGTATATCAAGGAATGATGCAAAAACCCGAACCCTAACCCTAACCCTAGCCCTAACCCTAGCTCCAAGAAACGGTATTGCTAGGGTTAGAATACCGCATATAGACAAGCTGTCGCACAGCCTGGTCGGGCTACCCTAACCCTAACCCTAACACACTTCGTGATAACTAATCCTAAGGTTATACTTTATGACTTAGGGTTAGGGTTAGGGTTTTTGCATTATTCCTTGATATACGGAAAGTCTCTGCATCAGTTGATGATACACAGAAATCTGTGCATCACTTCGTGATACCTAAGGTGCCTAAAGTGCAGCGGTGCAAATCCACTTTAGGCACCTTAGCCTTAGGTATCACGAAGTGATGCACAGATTTCTATGTATCATCAACATATGCACAGACTTTCCGTATATCAAGGAATGATGCAAAAACCCTAACCCTAACCCTAAGTCATAAAGTATAACCTTAGGTATTACGAAGTGTGTTAGGGTTAGGGTTAGGGTTTTTGCATCATTCCTTGAGATACGGAAAGTCTGTGCATCAGTTGATGATACACAGAAATCTGTGCATCACTTCGTTATACCTAAGGTGCCTAAAGTGGATTTGCACCCGGTAGTAGTACAGCTAGCTCTAGTAGTAGTATTATAGCCCGCATAGTACACGGGCTATAGTACTAGAGCTATAGTATAGTACAGCCTACACTACAGGTATAGCCCGACCAGGCTGTGCGACGGATTGTCTATACAGCCTGACACTCTTTCATACAAAAAACCTATCACCTTTGCAGATCCAGATGTATATCTCAAATAAAACTATTCTATTACCACCTTTGACTTGCCTTGTCTGAAATATGAACGTTAACTCACAGTTGTCCTGCTTCTAAACTAGAATGTATCTCTTAATTCACGGTATAATCTGCTAATTCTCACAGCATATCAACTTTCCAATCAGCTTTATCCGCCATGTTTAGCGAGGCACGGAAAACCCGAAACGGAAAAGACTCGCTAGAAAATACTACAGAAATAGTACGATGGCTCTCACGGCAAATACACACCAAAGCAAGTGAAATGATGTTCACAAATGTCTGGTCCATTCGTAAAAACCTTAGATGACATGTTCTCGGATGTAGGGGTGGTTTACATGAGAACCGCAGATCGTTTAATTTCCCTTGTTCGATCCATTGCGGATTTTAGTCACAGTCGGAATGATAGTAAACATGGTGGCAAATTCATAAATTTGGTTGTATTCGTCTCAAAAAGTCGCTGTAACCCCATAAGTACCCAGCGCATCGTAGCGCACTGATGGTTACAAGAAGGTGGACGTATACTGATTCATTTGGTATATCACATGTGTAGTGTTCTTTGGCGATACTTGGCAAATAAGGCAACTACGTGTTTAGCTGCAGCCAAGGTTTGAAACGGTATTCTAACCCTAGCAATACCGTTTCTTGGAGCTACTACAGGTACTGAGGTAGCCTGGTACTAGTAGTGGTAGGGCCTACGTCCCATTTTACGGTACAAGGATAGAGACAGAGATGCCAACCACTATGATTTATCCCTATTTTATACGAATTTCTATTCCTTTGCACCACTACGACCAGTTTGTATCAAACTACGAAGTTCACTGTGATCGGAAAAAAAAAATTATTTTTGGTCCGTCGGTCTATAATACGCAGGGGAAAAAATACACGGGGGCGGCAAGCGATTTCGCCCCCGAAATGCCAAAAAGAGCCCCCGAAAAGATGATATCGGGGGCGACCCCAAAAGAAAAAGTCGCCCTGGAAATAGATTGTCCAGGTCGGTCTAGCGCCTTGCCGCTCTCACTTGGCGTTTCTGCGCTGCGATGCCTAGGCCTCTGCCGCTAGCGGCAGCGCGTATCCGACGAGCCGCGGAGGAGAATTACATGGTTACGGTGTGGACTGTTCAAGTGTTTACCATTTTAAGCATGCATGTGTGTACTGTACTGTATTGCCCATTCCAGATCAGTGCGCGCCTGCCGCCCGAGCCGCGTATGAGTACGTGTGTGCCGGTTCGCGTTGCTTGCGTGTGCTGCCTGCGTGCGTGGTGGCGTGGCGGTGCGTGGCGTGCCGTGCGTTGGCGGTGCGGTGCCTGTGTGCTGCCGGTGTGGCCTGCCGGGGCGGGACCTTGCGTGCTGTGCCTGCGCGCCGTGGCATGTGTTCCGCGTGCGTGCCGTGCTCTCTGGCTCGCGTGCTTGGCGCTCTCCGTTGCCTGAGCGGCTCCGTGGTGCTGCAGCGTGCCGTGCATGCTGTGCAGGCGTGCTGGCCTGCGGGGTAGACTGTCCCTACGTAAGACCCGTTAGCCGGGACCAACGACCCGTAGATTAATTAGACGGTAATCATGCCCATGGAAAATCCGAATGAAATTCACAGTATATTTTTCCTGCCGGCAACACTCGTGTGTGTCATTCCCGACTTTGTAGCTTTTTTCCTGCTCAATTCCCCGAAGGAGTTTCTGCTGGTCGCTCTCTCATAGTCCAGTAATGCCCAACCCTCTACATTTAGCCAACTCTTTTATGTATTCAGGTACCACTGCTGCTGAAACAATTCTTAATAATCTCTCTCCCCCCCCCTCGAATACTAATTTGGATGGCCCAGAAACTACAGATTGCCTTCAAACTATATGTTGGCAAACTGGAGATTAGGAGAACTCATCTAGCATAACACATCGGCTTTGCTCCTCACAACCAAAATGCTCTCCTATCTTTGTGTACCTTTGGAACCCATTTTACAATGCCAAACCGCCAATGGTCCCACTTTGACGACTGTTTCACATCCCTTATAAAATGTTACTTATTACCTTCTCCAACGGAGTTGGAGGGGACGATGTGACGCTCGCGTAATGTGGGGGATCCCGGGCTCTTGTGTGCGATATCGTGTGTCAGTGCCCTGTTCGTGTAGAGCAGACAGCCAGTCCCCGCTCCATTCTTCGCTTCGCCACAGATGTTTAGTGTGTTAGTTGTGGTTGCTTACATTAGCTATAGGCTGGGGCGTCATTGACTCCGATATTAGCGCGTGCGCAGATCGAAGCGCTGAGTACCAGTGTGAGCAAGCAGCGGTAAGCCAAGACGAGCGGCTCGCCTGACGAAGCGTTATGTCGTAGCTGGACGGAGCGTATGTGTTACATCTGTTGATACACGGTAGCTGTACTTTAGAGTTTCATCGTTAGAGACACCATGGTTTACTCTATGCAGCCCACCTGGTGGAGGTTACCCGGTTTAAGCACGTCACGAAGTAGAGAAGCATGGCATCTGCCTACTGCCACATGGCAGCGTGCCTTATATATTACGCAAACCTCCTATCATACACCAGGGTTGGTGTTCCGGGACGTAACAATACGCTCGGGTGTTTGTTTGTAACAACATGTGTTTGTGACAAGTAGTGCCCCACCAATGCACAAAATTAATTTTTTTCCCGTGGTTCTTTGCCAAAACCCTCCCAAAATTTCGGGGGGTGCTACCCTTTTCTAATTTTCCAGGGCCTCTTTTTCACTTTCCAGGGCAACTTTTTCCCCAGGGCTGTTTCCTCAAATACTACACACAGAAGCAACAGTAGCTAATACACACTCGCAGTAGCCGAGGGCGCACACACACACACGCTCCACCACAACACAACGTCACGCACACACACACACACACACACACACACACACACCACACACACACAGCACACAACCATACCCACAATTTAGCAAGGCCTTTGTACAGGCAAACATAAGAAGCAATTCAGTCAATATCTACAAGACAGTTATTCATCAGATCTGACAGGCGAACTACGAACATTATAGCACGCCCGCAGGCGCACACCGGCACCACACAAGCCAACCGCACGCACGCACACGCACGCACGCAGCGCACGCGCGCAGCACACACGCTACACGCAGCCACGTGCCACAGGCACACACGGTATATCAGGTTGCTCCGAAATGAAGAAGAAAAAATAGTCGTCTGTCCTGCGCGACAACCAGGCCTATCAAATCGGGTTGTCCGCAACAATTTCTGGTTGTCCCAAAAAATATCCCCAAATCTCCTATTTTCAATTACATTATAATATGATCAGAAAACACCCAAAAACAGTGGCGTAGCCAGGATTTTTTAACAAAGGAGGCCAAAAACAGCGAACTGCGCAAAATAGTGGATGACTTAATATTTTACTGGCTCCTCCGCCTCCCTCTCCACATGGCACACCCTACGGCTCCTCTACCTCTCAGCTCTGCAATCTTTGTTTTGGGCGCCATGCGAAAAGGCGACATTTTTGTTCATTGTTCTCTGCTCCCAAGATATGTAATTGTTCAGTGGCAAGTCTAGGATTCCAAGAAGGGAGGGGGGGTGAAAAACAGGTGGGGTGGGGTATGGGGTCCTCCCCCAGAAAATTTTGGAAACTTGCTGGTTTGCTGGTTCCAAATCGAGTTCACCTCTCATAAATCAGAAAACCTGACATATATCAGTGTTGGAAATAGCAACTGGTGCCATATTTTTATATTATTCACGATTTAATTCACGATTAAGATTTCTTGATGAGCTAGAAAACACTCGGATTTGAAGTATGAAACTGAACACTATTGTGCCAGCTAGCCTACACCAGTTGATTGGGATTGATTGTCAGTTCAGATGCAAAATATTGAAAGCAAAAGGTTATACACCATAGATTAATTGGGTACTATATACTATAACACGCGTATATATAAGATAGCCGAGTTGGTTTAGAGTTAGTGTTAGGGTTAGGGTTTCTTGGTTGTCCACCGAACAATGTCTCAGACTGGTTAGGTTGTCCGGCTCAAATTCTGGTTGTCTCGGACAACCGGACAACGCTTATTTCGAGCACTGTATATATACGTGCGGGCAACGGCGCGCGCTTGATTGAATGCAATACAGTACAGTACACACATGCATGCATAAATGGTAAACACTTGACAGTCACACCGTACTGTGGTGGCGCTAGGGGTGACCACACTGGATTTTCCCACGCGCTGTGGTTAGCACGTGGAATTTATTTGTTGCGGGATCATTTTTCGCTCCTACCGCGAAGGTAGGACGGTGATGCAGTAGCAGGAAAACCAGAGTGAAATTTGAAACGCAAGTCTTTAGATAGTATTTATACAACTGATAGATTATTCGATAACCATATACGGATAACACACTCACTGCACGTATCTCGAATATAGCGTATAGATATATATATGTATAATATATATTGTTCGTGCCACGTTAACGTTATTTCGTTAGTCGATTACACGTTTACTTCTCTTAGCTTTTCTATAGGTTAATATTGTAGCCGTCTCTGTCTCTCCCGGTCGTGTGCTTCGCGGCTCGCCGCGAGTTCGTGGGTTGGCCGTGTGTCTCCCTGTCGTGTGTCGGCGATAGCTTCCTTAGTATATATAAGGTATACCTTCTCGGCGTTGTCCGGCTCGCAGGGCTCTCCCTCCGACGGTGTGTGTGCGTGCTCTCCCTCCGACGGTGTGTGTGCGTGCTCTCCCTCCGACGGTGTGTGTGCGTGCGTGCGTGCGTGCGTTTGTCCGTTTGTCCGTTCGTCCGTTCGTTTGTTCGTTCGTTCGTTCGTGTTCGTGTCCGTTCGTTCGTTCGTTTGCTTGTTCGTGTCTGTCCGTTGGTGTTCGTTCGTCCCTTCGTGTTCGTGTCCGTTCGTTCGTTTGCTCGTTTGTTCGTATCTGTCCGTTCGTGCTCGTTCGTTCGTATCTGTCCGTTCGTGTTCGTTCGTTTGTTTGTATCTGTCCGAAGACTGACTGACTTTACCATTGGATCTTGGCCGTTTATATAGGAGCCCGCGGTGACATAGGATACCGGCGGCGCCTCCCTGTCCCGTGCCGGTGTCAGAAGTGATGGACTACGTCGGGTGCCTAACCGTTGTTTCCCCTCGCTTAACACGTGTACAGGTGATGCAACCCCCTTGGTTGAGTATACGCACGAGCGTCGTACCCCCTTGTCTACCACGTGCTCGCTGGCGCCACTCTCTCGCCCGGCGCGTGTACGTGATGGTGCAACTCCCTGACCTCCCACATCGGCTGCTTATGGGAGCCCCCCCTTCCCTCAGGAAAACTCTCCATCTCTGTTGCGGTGGTTGGTCTGGTTGTATGACGTCATCCCCCCTGAACTCTCCACAACTCTTCACTCCCCCCCTGAAATCTCCACAGTACCATGAATTCTACCGCGCCGTGGAACCGGCTGTCGCTAGCGGCAGAGGCCTAGGCATCGCAGCGCAGCAACGCCGAGCGAGAGCGGCAAGGAGCGGGACCGACCTGGACAATCGATTTCCAGGGCGACTTTTTCTTTTGGGGTCGCCCCCGATATCATGTTTTTGGCGGGCTCTTTTTGGCATTTCGGGGGCGAAATCGCCCGCCACGCCCGTGTATTTTTCCCACTGGTATGCACTCTCCGTGAGTGCCCTCTGTCTAGTTACTCTTGTTATATATATATGTGAATAGGTCACTTATAACTTTAAGAACATTAGAATTTGAACTTGTTTTTTTTAAACAAAAAGCCATAAAGCTGTATTTATATATCATCAGAGACTGCATGTGATCACATATATATAATATTAATATAAGTATAAGTGACATGTAAGTGACCTATAAAAGTACAAGTATAAGTCATTTATCAGTCGCGCCCTATCTATACGTCAGGGTGCAAAATTAACGCCGGGAGTTCGGAGTCAAATACGCCCTCATTTACTGTCGGACTCCTTGATTTGACATGTGCAGGAGTCCGTGTGACTCCCTGAAAATTCTGCTATACTAACTAGTTCGAGAGTTAGTTCGTAGTTCCAGAGCACGGCCTCGCGGAATTACCATATTTTTTCAGCTAATGTTCAAAGAAAATTGGCAGACGTGCAACCGCATGAATCTTAAAATAAGCACATGCGTTATTGTTAATATCTTTAATGTTGAACCTCGGACTGCGGACTCCCTCATTTTGCTGCGTACTCCCTCATTTTGCTGCGGACTCCCTCGTTTTGAGGGTAGGGAGTCCGTTGGTCTCCCGTATTCAAAAGTTAATTTCTACCCCTGATACGTGGCTTATAAACCTCTTGCAATTTGAAGTACGAGTCACGTATAAGTCACATATATTATATATACGTCTCTTATGGTAAGACCATAATTTACCAGCCCTTAACAAAAATTTGTTTGTAAAATCAATGTCATGTATTACGCTTGCATTCTCGATTTCATATTTGTAAAATGTTGATAAGTTATTGTGTGATATCCTTTAGGTAAAACAGTAAGTCTGTAAATGTAGGCTATTTGCTATAAATAATGTAGGCTATAAATAAAATGTAGGTACTCGCTAACACGGCTGAAACCACCGGCTCGGAGGGCTGGTGTTTTGCCAATGTTACTGGCCCTCCAAACAATTTGCCGGCATATGCCGGTGGGCCGGTGCTAATTTCGCGCCCTGCATATAGGTCACTTATACTTGACATACATTTGACATGGCGACATACACGTCAAAGTGACAGATAAGTACATTTTTTGAGGGATTAACGACCTTTTCAAAATTGCCACAAAATTGTAAATAACAAAAGTAATGTCACATCGCAGTAGTTAACGCATGTTTGAGTGTGTGAGGCCAAACACGTAATATGCGTTTCTCCTGTTTTTCGTGGTACTACATTGTGGGTGGAATGATAGCATTTAATAGCATTTGCCACTTGTTGTAATGAGGTATTTAAACGACACGTATCGTAAAAGGCGTAAACGCAGTCTCACAGGAAATTGTTCTTTTATTCGTTGCTCTGCACTGTTACAAACGTCAGTCGTATCTCTAACCACTCTCGTCTCCTTCCGACCGCTCTCCACATTGGCCTCTCCCGGCCTCCACCTTATATCTCTTTTTCTTACATCTTCCTTTCTCTCCCTTATATATGTCCCGGCGTAGTCAAGTGTCACGTGGTGATCCACAACATTGATCGGTGACGTAACCAGAAACATCCCTGGATTTCGCCCGTCTATGGCCGGTGGCCTATTCTCCCGATTGCATCATCTATGCATGCGTCACACTACGATGCCCCCCTTCTTAGTGAGGGTCCGACGGCCGCAACTCCGACAACTCATGGCCAATAACTAATGACTCGAAAGTAATGACTAATGGCTCACGGCTAATAACTCCACGGGCCATTCTTCTACCATTTGTACTAAGGTAATTCGAAACTTAACTTGAAAAATTCTGCAACCATTCTGAAAACGTTAATAATTTGCCAACGAAAAGTTTTGCTAAACGTTTTTCAATACATATAACCTTGTTATGAATGTTTATGGAACGTTAGCAAAATCTTTGCTCCCAGCATTTCCATTTAAGCATTTTGTGACCATACTGTAATTAAATCGTCAATAAAATGTTTTTGGTAAACATGCCTAATAAGAACCTACATGTAATCAAGAGTACATAATAGAGAAGAGTATGACGCTGTTTTAACAGCGTTTTGCGTAGTTTTCAACTTGAATTTATTCTATCAATATGTGAATAAATATATTCAAACTATACCTTGTTTTGTTCTCTGATTCTCCCTTAATCATATGACACCACAGGTTTACCTGAAAATCTTGTGTTCTTCAAAAAAGTTCTTTGATTACGACATTTCTTGTTGTCCCCGTGATTTGCATCTCTCCGACTAAACTTGATATAGCGCGGCAGCACCAGATTGTTACTACGGGACGCTGGGGGCTGTTGGCGGATATTAGGTAAGCACAGTAACAGCACTTGTTTCGCTTCATTATCATCAGGAACACGATGGCAACACATCTAAAATCAGCTGCTAGCTCGCCGTGAGCACACATTTATTTTTAGCACGCTGGAAACACATTACACACTGCATACAATTCGATGCCTAATATCCCCAACAGCCCCCAGCGTCCCGTAGTAACAATCTGGTGCTGCCGCGCTATATCAAGTTTAGTCGGAGAAAAGCAAATCACGGGGAAAACTGTGTGAAAGCGTGTCATATTCAAAGAACTTTTTGAAGAACACATACGATTTTCAGGTAAACTGGTGGTGTCATATGATTTAGGGAGAATCAGAGAACAAAACAAGGTATATAGTTTGAATATTATTTATTTATTCACATATAAATTATTGATAGAATAAATTCAAGTTGAAAACTATGCAAATCGCTGTTAAAACAGTGTCATACTCTTCTCTATTATGTACTCTTGATATAATATATATATATACTTTACCTTAATAAGAGAAAAGAACCTACATATAACCTTATTATTAATGTTTAACCTTTGTTCCAAAAGTTTTTATTGAACCATTTTGCAACAATATCATGAACGTTAAAAAACGTCAATTAAACGTTTTTTTTATAATCTACATATATATGTTATAATTAACACTTTGAAACCATTTAAAAATGGTTTTCATAACAAACTATAATACAACAAAATCCTAACATTTTGAAAACATGTATTAGCTAGATATATGTGAAGGTAGATGGACATGACCTGTTATTCTTAGTCAAGCAGACTAATTAAAGGACTAATAATTTAGATAGCCCGTAGTGAATTACTAATACACCCAAATATTTGATGGGTATACGCACATACATAGCACAATTTTAACCATAACAGTTTGGTTATACTGCGTGAAATTTTAGGTACCATGAAGAAATTACAGACGATGTGTTGGTCAAGTGGTTGAACGCCAGCCCTGCATCACCAGAATTTTCACGGCTCGTTTCCTGGCTCAGCTTAGAATTAAAAGCTCTCTGCAAATTGGAGGAGCATGTCAACCCTGTCACAGGTAATATATGCCTGCCTGTCACTCACAAAGTGTGCTTATATGTCTCATATAAGTGAAACATGTGACATATAGGTGACTTTTCCATTATGAAACCTTCCTTATATACCACAGAGATGAAATGCATATGACATGTAGTTCATGTTTGTTATATCTACTTCACACGTACGTCATCAGGGCACGAAATTGCGATTTTTTTGTACCGGCCCAGAGGGCTGGTAGCAGCATTTTTTTTACCAGCCCTCACAAATTTTGTTTGTAAAATCAATGTCATGTTTCACGCTTGCATTCTTGATTTCATATTTGTAAAATGTTGATGATTTATAGCGTGATGTCCTTCAGGTAAAACAGTATTGTAGGCTATTTTTTCATTAATGTTATAAATAAAAATGTTAATTGGTACTCGCTAACAAGGCTGCTCCGAGCCGGTGTTTTGCCAATGTTATCGGCTTTCCAAATAATTTGCCGGCATATGCCGGTGGGCTGGTGCTAATTTCGCACCCTGGTCATATATATGTGTCATGAAGTTTACATATATGTGGCGTGTAGGCCATATGTATGTGACATATAGGTCACTAGCTGGGCTACCCGGCGATGCCCGGGATTTTTTGGGGTTACTGCTTTTCTGCTATTTCATGCGTTTTCTGCTATTGCTTGCGTTATTCGCATTTCATGCGATTGCCTGATTTTGAGCCTGACTGTTGAGCCTGATTGTTGAGCGCTATAGGATTGCTGTTTAATGGGGGGAAATGTGTTGTTTGTTTTTTGCCCTTATTTTGGCCTTTTTGTGCAAATTGTTTTTGGCCTAAAATGGTCGTCGCGTCATGCTGATTGAGAATATACCTCACGGGTCACCTCTTACTGGTCTCGAGAAGACAGACAGACAGAATCAGATAGATCCGGCGATTTATTGTAGGAGATGAATACGAAACACTCGAAAATACGAAAATAAGCAGCAAGTTAAGCATTTATACCTATATGGTAGTCGTCTATGACGCTTACCAAATAGATAGATAACCGCTTTTGTCTCTCCGCTTTTGTCTCTCCTTCGAAGCTAAATAGATAGTTAGGGGCCTTATAAATGGTCGTCGCGACATGTTGATTAAGAATATATATGGTGTTTGGGATGACCTGTTACGGGGGGGGAGAAGATAGACAGACGGACAGACACAAAAACAGACTCGCCCTTTATGTAAGAGATGAATAATTTTAATTGTAATTTCAGATTTTTGTAGTTTTTGTATTTTTTTTGATTTCTTTGGCCTAAAATGGTCGTCACATTATGCTGATACATGCGTCTAAACAGAGGATTTGCTCCGACCTGTGATTGGAGGATAAAAATAGACCCCGCCCACTCCCGCTATTATGCTATGACCAGTAGGAACATGTACTAACTATCATATGGAGCGAACAATTTGAGTTACAATTCTACACATCATGTGACATGTCTTAGCCTTAATCTCTGTGAATTTTGAGTCTATTGTCCATTGAAGCACGATTAGTGTAATTAATTAGCAAATATGCTGATTGAGAGTGCTAACGACAAACACTGAGTGCATGCGGGAAAAATAAGCAGCAAGTTGAGCATTTATACCGTAGCATAGTAGCAGCAGTAGTAGTCGTGTACGACGCTTTTGTCTCTCCTTCGAAGCTAAATTGGTTTTAATAGAACTAACAAAAATAGTCGACAATAGAGCTCGAAAAATAGCGGTCAAAATGCAAATTCAACATGCACTCGATGGATGAGCAGTGAACGGCCGCAGTGAATTAGTAGGAGGGTATATAGCGCCACCGCGCGGACATTTATTAAAATAATAAATAATTGTAATTGTAATTTTAAACTTTTTTATTTTGTGTTTTTTTTTGGGCCTTATAAATGGTCGTCGCGACATGCTGATTAAGAATATATATGGTGTTGGGGGTGAGCTCTTAGGGGGGAGAGAAGATAGACAGAAGGACAGACACAAAAACAGACTCGCCCTTTATGTAAGAGATATATACATGGCATGAGCTGCAGATTATGTGTATGCGATGAGTAGTCCCCTTGCACGGTTCCTGTGTCACCTATAACCAATGTTTGTTGTGTAACGTGTATGCTTCGTGTATACGGTGTCTGTATATATGTCGATTGTCAGCTACAGATAGGCAAGTGTCGACCTCGTGTATGCTCTTGTCCTTATATATAGATACTACTACAAAAACGAACTCTGTCTGTCTGTCTGTTTGCTAAGCATTCCACCGTTTATTGATTTAAGATGCCCAAAATTGCAATCGAATGAGATGAAATTTTGCATACGAAGAGACTGGTGAAACTGATGACACTTGAGAATTGGGAATGCAGAAACTGTCAAATAAACAGGGGATGCCAGAGAAAATACCCACAGTTGATATTTGTTAAAAAATAAGGACAATTTATGCGAGCTGGTGTTGTGTGAATTTGAACATGCGCTAAGAGTGGTCTAGCATGTTGACAGTTCAACTGCCATTGGAAGTGATAGTAACAGTGAGCTTGATTTTGGAATGGTCTTGTTCTCAGAAGACCTCCTGGAAACCCACTGGAACCTACTATATACACACCTATGTGCACATAAGGAATGCTTTGGCGAAAACACCTTAAATGCTGCTTGATGATTGGCAGCCCGGATCCGCGCGAAGCGCGAACAACGCCTCGCGGCGACCCTAAATCTTATTCGCTGCATTATTTCGAACACTGTTTGGACAGTGCTCTTTGAGTAAGCATAAAAGCCCCATAATCGCTCAATTGAGGAGTTGTGGCGATTGCAGAACCCTTTCGACTACGCACGTAGGTCGAGTGTTTATACAAATGCTCGTTATTGTTGCTTTGCTGCTCGGCGCGCGTCTTTTTCCTGTAGAAAACGAATTTAGCGTTTTGTCTGTTTTATGCCCTGAGATTATTTTCGAAGTTATCCATAGATGGCGCAACGAGTCCATCTATGTACCATTTTCAAGTATTTAAAAAAAAACGCTCGGCTCGATGACCTAGACTGCCGCGCGGTGCACAGTTCGACACGCTAGCGTAACTCACTTCAGTGTAGCCAACGATAGTTGGCTGAGTGAAGGTCGGTAGCAGTCTAGCCCTGCAATCGTCACTGCCGCTCCGACTTCCCGTATCCATCTTAACGCACCAATGTGATGTTCTCATGTTTGCCATTATGATTATGACGATGTTATCTGGAAAAGCTCCGCCTTCGTGGCGTCAGCGCGTGGCGTGGCGTCGTGGCGAGAATTTCGTCAGTCTCTGTGTGATTTCGCGTGACACAGCTCGGTTACGAACAGAGACGTTATGTTTTCATAAGAAGTCAACACTGTTCTTCAAATAGAAACAAAGATCGAAGCTGTTGGATGAGTATTTGTTTTGAAATCGTTTTGAGAGCGTACGTACAGCATTTTTGCATATATTACGTCGTCCCAGCGTGCTGCTTATAGCAAAAACTTCGTCTACCCCTGCGGTCGAGGGTGGCCCTGATTGCTCTTGTGCAGAAAAACTTCGCAGAAAAACTTGGAACTCGCCTGCTCGCAGTTACCTTGACGGTGCAACCCCTATATATACGCATATATAGCACCGACTCCTACGGCTATCAACAACGCCTAGGATATACTCAACATACTAGGCTACCTCTATGTGATTATTATGTGATTATTACGTCGTCATTGTTTGTATATAGGTGAACATTTCGGCCCAAGGATAGAGAACATGGGTCCCAATAAAACCAAGGCTTAATGCTTTCGCTGCAGCTGCCGCTCGTTATATGAAGCCGCTGACGCATATAATAAAATACAATTCATAATAAAACTTATACATCACAGTGTAGAAGTAGACGGTGTTGACACTTTTATTGATATTTTCATTGAACTTGCAAAGAAGAGCAGCTCAATGCAGCTCAGCTGTTTCATTGTATTCCTGGTAAAATTAACGTTCAACAACTAGCTGAACGGCTAGGATTACGGCTATCGGCAATAATATGGGGACGGAGCAGGTTGGTGGGGGTTGGCTGTGTTCAATTATATGTGATTATTACGTCGTCATTGTTTGTATATAGGTGAAGCATTTCTATTTACATGAATAGAGGCGTATTATTTCCGCATATATTATTATAAAACCCAGCTTATGTATCGCCTGCAGCTGGCGCTCGTTACATGAAGCACTGACGCATAATAAAATACAATTCATAATAAAACTTATACAACACAGTGTAGAAGTAGAAGGTGTTGACACTTTTATAGATATTTTCATTGAACTTGCAAAGAACAGCAGCTCAATGCAGCTGAGGTGTTTCATTGTATTCCTGGTAAAATTATCGAGTGGTCGCTGGCAGCTATGGATTCGTGCGCCGGCCTATGCATTCGGCACACGGATCCATAGCTGCCAGCGCTGCATACTGTCGTAGGACGTTCCCGCGGTCGCGTGCGCCTTGCCGCGGAACTGCGCGCAAGATCTGCGCTTATAGTGCTTGGGATCAACACCTCCTTTCGGAAACGCTTCTCTAGTATCCCGTCTCATCTGGGCCTCCATCAGCCTGCAATTTTTCTGAGAAAACAGTAAAAGAAGTATCTTTCAAGCTATACCACTTACTGGCTTGGGATACTGAAGAAAGCAATTATGCCATTTTCACGCAGTACGTGACTATATGTAAGTATAGCCACAGGAAACTCCTTTCTTTGTCACAGGACATAGCTTACGTGGCATCAAGGGGGGGGAGACAACACCAAAGCATCTTGCTCTTGGTATGACAATAAGGCATCTAAGAGGTCCCTCCAAGGTCATTAGCCTCCTAACGGTCTTGGCATTTTGTATCTCACACCAAAGTAATAGAACACGAACCAGCATTGACAGGGAGACAAATTGACTTGAATGAGAGCCTACCATAAGGATTTGTAAAGTGTCAACCAACAGCACTGGTTTACGACACCTGAGGTCATAGGAGCAACCCTTCCTGAATGATCAGTATTCAACACTCTGCTACAGAATGATAGTATTCCAGCAGGTAGTAAGATCAGTTACTTGCCAGTCATTGATGCCAGGCCCTACAGAAATGTCAACTATCAACACCATCTTGCTTCATAGCTTAAATATTTTCCGATAAATGAGAGCTCCAAGCCATATTGTTAGTGTGTTATCAAGCAATCTACTGTAAAGCACAGCAGATATGATAACGATATGGATAAATTAAATGCTTCAGCAATGCATTGTTGTATGCCTAGGCCCTAGGACAGTTCCATCTGCAAAGACATGTCTGGCAGTCAAGTTCATGCTTCAGAGATGCTAAATTACAGTTCATCTTTATTAAATCAGGTGCAGTTGATGGAGGATCAGTCAATGGTGTTTTGAGTGGACACCACTACAACAGAGGGATGAGATGCCACAAACTTGTGTTTGATGCATTCAACACCTCTGCTGGAGAGAGTTCTTAAACACTCTTTACTGCAGAAGAGAATAAGATGAAAAAGATTGCATGGGACCTCAATACTCGTTTGCCTGATGCTGATGCTTTCATTAAGATAACCACTTCTAACGATCTTTGCAAAATCATAAAAAAATTCATAAAATAAGTGAAGAAAGTTCAACTTTTGCATTTTGAATGTCCTACCTTGGCATGGTTGAATGTCTAATATTCTTTGGGAGAGCTCCAATGGTAGTGAACTGGACTCTCCATTTTGCTTCTCTCAGATCTATGATCTTTTGGTTCTTTGCCTATGACAGGGTAACCTGTACCAAGTTGCAGTGGACCAGACTATTGAGCAGATGGTAAGACATACTGGCGAGCCAATCGTGTTTGCAAGTCGTTCGTTGACCCAGACAGAACGTAACTATGCACAGATCGAGAAGGAGCTGTCAGCGGTAAACTGTGGATTACAGGAATTCCATCAATACAGCTATGCATGCCATGTGTTTGTGCAGTCGGATCACAAGCCACTAGAAATCATAATTAAGAAGCCACTTCACGCAGCCCCAAAACGACTTCAGCGCATGATGCTTCGGCTCCAACCATATGGTGTAGGAACAAACCGGTCAAAGAAATTCTCATCGCAGACACTCTAAGTAGAGCCCCTGCTAACAACGTTTGTAGAACGTCCAGTGAGGAACAGTTAGAGAAGATGAACATGCTGCTGCATCTACACATAACAGATTATAGGTTAAGGCAGATACAGGCAAATACAAAAGAAGATATCTGCTTGCAGACATTGAAGAATGTCATAATTCACGGATGGCCGCGGAGTCGAAGGACAAGGTACCTTATATTGTACATCCTCCTTATTATACCTGCGAGAAACTGCATCCAAAATGGCATCTTATTTCGTGGAGAGAGAGCGATCGTGCCACAGAAGCTTCGCCAGTATGGAGAAGTATTAGAGCGAATTCATTCATCACACATTGGAGTAGAAGGTTGTCTGATATGAGCACGAGACTTACTCTATTGGCCAGGGATGAATGTCAACGTTAAGTAATATATAGGTCGCTGTGGTGTGTGCAGGACTTATGATCACAAGCAGCAGAAGGAGACTCTCATTCCTCATGATGTGCGGGACACAATATGGGCCAAAGCAGGGGCAGATCTATTCTTCTTTGACTATAGGGATTACCTGATCACAGTGGATTATTATTCCAATTGGTGAAAAATCGATTATCTGCCAAATACGAGCACAGAGACTGGTGATGAAGCTTAAAGCACAGTTTGCTCGTTATGTCAGACAACAGACCGCAATTCGGTGGGCACTATATAACAACCACCATAGCACCGCATTCCCATAATCCTTTGCGCTTTTCGCCACGGTTCCATATTTATATTTGAGCAACCATCATTTCAATCGAGTCAATGTAGCCACTTTCAGATGTCATAACTTTTAATATAAATCATTTTCTGAAATCAAACTGCAGTCTACACAGAGAAGCACCTTGACTGTTTGTTATTAATTTCAGAATTTTTACCGTAACTGTTTACGAGATAGAACGTGCTAAAAACCCAACAAGACGTAATCCGAACTAACAGCGACCTGGCAGGACTCTCTCGACTCGACTCACTCGTTTACTCGCTCAGAATACTATAATCTCCCAGCAACAAAAACGTTGCCCTTTCCCTATCAGCTAGCCATGTACGTGACCAGAAAAACCATTGGGTCATTACGTGCCAATGTGTATAATTTTACATAACATGATTCATAACACGGCCAGGGCGCAGAGCGGAACAAATTAGCGGCAAACGTAACACTGGGAAACATTTGATATTTAGCATGGCGGCTATGATATTTAGAGTGGCGGGTGCATTTTAGGATGGCGGGGCTCAACGATAGCCTGGCGGGCTATAAGTGCTCTTGGAGAACCCTGATATAGGCAAGTACAAACGTGCAATGTTAAAATAATTCATTTTTGCCTGATTTTATGTTTGCCGCTTGAAAGTTTGAGGGAAGCTACCTTTATTGCATAACGTGGCCATAATGAAAGTTATCTATCGCAGCGCAAAGCATTATGGGAATGCGCTGCTACGGTGGTTGTTATATAGTGCCCACCCCGCAATTCGTTTGCACAGCAATGGAACTTTAAGCATCTTACGTCCTCGCCAGTATATGCCCAAAGCAACGGGAAAGCAGAACAGTCAGTTAAGCCAGCCAAGTGCTTACTTTGCAAAGTCAGATCCTTACCTAGCCATACTGGATCAGAGGAATACTCCAACTCAACACTCAAACACCAGTCCAGCACAGCGACTGATAAGTCGACGAACGAAAACACTGCTACCAACAAGTAAGAGGATTGCTACTGCAGCCGAAAGTGACTGGTGAGGTCAAGAGGAAATTAGACTACAGTAAGCATCGTCAGAAATTTTACCATAATCAGCATGCCAGAGATTTGGAACCACTTAAGCCAGGCGATATGTTGTGCATACAACCAACGCGATAGGAATGCCGCTGGGAGCGTGCAGAAATAAAGTCGCAAATAGATCCTCGCTCATATGAAATATGGTGTGAGGACCAACGCATACTGTGCAGGAAATCGTAAGCATCTACGTAAAACAAGCGAACCGAATTTTCCATATGTAAGCGACTATACTGACGAAATTGAAGCTAGTCCAGTAGCTCAGCCAGACAGTGGTAAGAGTCAGATCATTCCAACAGCCAGCAGGAATTCCCAGCTTGATAGTGTGCCAAATAAAAGTGCAGATAGAAAGAAACATAAAAACACCGACACCGACAGCAGATCCAGATCCGCCCGTAGGAGTGTGGCGCGGCAGTAGGATAATCACGAAACAGGTCTGCGTATCTGAAAGACTTTGTGACTGATTGAGATGCATAATCCTGCTGTCTGGATTCAGTTGATAGTTATGGATCTCTGTTAGAGTATTTTCATTCTTTTTGTTACTGACAATGAAAACGTTACAAATATGATACAAAGTATTTGTTCATGCCAGCAATAGTTGTAAAGGCCAAATTTAGTTCTTTAAAAAAGGGAGATGTAACAAAATGCACGTGGTTCATTACTGTGCTGCCATCTACTTTGTTACTTTGTTATATATTTGAGCGCGAGCATGAGCTCTCTGTTACCGTGTAGCGTTTGCTTGTACACTACCTTTGAGTAGAGAACATTAGCCCGACAGATATGTGCAATATTTGAGGGAATTGTGATTTTCAGAGAGCATGCCCTAAAGAAGATTTGTTGGCTATAGGGCCATCGCATATTTGTCCCATGGCAACAATGGCGGCCATTTTCCAAGATGGCCACCATTCGAATCCATTATCCTTCATTTTCAGCTAATATTCAACATAGAAGCATGATCTTGGTGTCTAAACCAACATTATCGGGGTCAAGGAACACATTGCAATCAAAATCATTATCGGTCGGAGGCCGCCATCTTGGATTTCAAAATGGCCACTATTCAAATCCATTATCATTTAATATTTCAGCTAATATTCAACATAGAAACATGATGTTTGTGTGTAAACCAATATTATCGGGGTCAAGGAACACATTGCAATCAAAATCATTATTGGTCGGAGGCCGCCATTTTGAATTTCAAAATGGCTGCCATTCAAATCCATTATCCATTACCGATAACTTCCTATAAATCAATGTCGTTCAAACGTTCCTCTGCAACACTTAAATACACTGCACGCACGCAGCTGTGCAAAAACAACTAGCATATAGAGACAATATAGAAATATAGACAATAGGAATATAGAACAATAGAATATAGAATAGAATTTAAAAACAACTATATTATAGTTGTTTGAGCACAACGGTAGTGGCAGCTGACATACATTCCTGGTGGTTTCAGCTTATGGTACGTGGTGCTAGAGCTAATACATACTGTTCTCAAGTAGCATAGTGAATTGAGGAACAATGGCGAAACTATTCAGTGTGGTGGACCATAATGAGCCTCGAACATCAGGCACAAAGTGCCTGACCACAGACTGGAACAAATGTGTTCTGTGTCAGGAAGTCAGAGATGAGATGCTGAAATGTCCATCTAATTCAGCACGTGCCACAGGTGGGGCAGGACACAAGAACATAGCCGAGCACCTTGTAGCCTTCGACAAGATCAGTTGCTTGCCAACAACACTAAAACTGTCACAACTGGATGAGGGTCAGGGCATCGAGGCAGCATTCCGGCATCACAAAGCCAAATGGCACGACTCCTGCAGACTGCAGTATAATAAAACTAAACTTCAGAGGGCTGAAAAGAGGAAAATGCCCCACGAAGATGATCCAGACACCCACAAGTTCACCCGCCAGAGCAATGAACATGAACATTGTTCAACAGATATATGCTTCTTCTGTAGCAAACCTGCAGCAGAAGATGCTTTGCGAAATCCATCAACATTCAAACTTGACATTCGTGTGAGGCAGTGTGCCGTAAAATTACGGGACAAACCACTCCTAGCCAAACTCAGTGCTGGAGACCTCATTGCCCAGGAGGCTAAGTAACACGTTCAGTGTCTTGCCTCTCTGTACAATAAAACAAGGGAAATCACAAGAATCGAATGTAGACGATGTTAACCATGTCATTGCATTCGCTGGACTTGTCACCTATATAGAGGAAGTGCGCCAGTATTGTTGCACCAGTATTCAAGCTAACAGACCTGGTGAATATGTACAGTACCAGGGTGGCTCAACTGAGCACGCATGTGACAGGGCGTGTACACTCCACCCAACTCGAGAACGGGATACTGAGTTACTTCCCAGATATGGACGCTCACAAGCAAAGTCGTGATGTGATTCTCATATGCAATGGAGATATTGGTGCTGCATTGGGGAAATCATGTGGGTGCGATGCTGACAATGAGGCAGTTCTTCTGGCCAGTGCTGCTAACATAGTTGGGAGAGACATGTTCAAGGTAAAGCAAGACTTCCGTGGCTCATTTGATGCCCATTGTCAGGAGGAGTTAATGCCGGTTTCACTCTTGGCACTAGTTTCCATGGTGTTGTATGGCCCAAACATCACAACCCAGTCCAGCTCTGTGTTTACGCCTCAACCAGCGCTCACCCTCTTACAGATACTAATGTACAACAGTTTGGTATGCCAGAGGGAGATCGCCACCACAAATAGACCTACCACTTGGCACAGCCAAGACCGGGAGACACCATTGCCCATATACCTGGGCATCATGATCCACATGAAGACACGCAAACACGCCCCTGTGGACCCCCTCTTTGACCTGGCTCTGTGCATTTCTTATGATCGGGTGCTGGACATCTCCACAGAACTTGGAAACAAGATCTGTCAACATGAGGTGGAAAAAGCTGTCTGTCCTCCTCAACTCAAGGTTGGCCTGTTTACAACTGCCGCAGTGGACAATATTGACCACAATCCCAGTTCTACTAGTGCATACGACTCGTTCCATGGATCTGGGATCTCCCTCTTCCAACATCCGGACGACGCTTTCACTGGTGTTCAGCGGAATGTTGCTACCAATCCAGACAACACTCAGAGAGGTCCCAAAAGAAAGCCCGCTGAACTGCCAGACACGTACACCAATGTGCCCCCTGTTTCTATGCTCAGACAGGATCCTCCTGTACCAAAGGTGGAGGGACCCAACAAAGCAGACTGTCAGCTGATGCCTGAAGCCATGCAGAAAGAGTACAGGTATGTTCAATTTTACCAGCGTATATATAGCAATGCTTGTGCCAGTTAACCACAATGACTACTATCACGCTAATAAAACTACTACTACCCTAATGAATTAATACGGCATCACTCTCTGCACTTGTTTGTTTCACAGGTGGCTTGAGCAGATGGAGACAGTGCTGGCCACTGACACCCTCCAAGAGGATGAAACCGTCTCGTGGGCTGCGCACCACGCTAGCCTTCAACCACCAAATGCAGTACCAGAGAGCAGTGTCACGTTCACTTCTCTACTTCCCCTCTTCTACGACCATGCCAAATCTGTTGCCATGATTCGCCATGCCATGGATGTTGTGAAGCAGGCAGTGGCGATTCTGAATCCTGGTCAGGTACCCATCATCACTGTGGATCAACCTCTGTACACAGTGGCAAAACAAATCCAGTGGAGTTGGCCAGCGACTCACGGCGAAGATCACTTTAGTGAGATGTGTTGTTGGCTTCACATCGAGATGGCAGCACTCAAGATACTTGGCGACCTCCTGGGGAAGCGGGTGGAAAGGAGCACTTGTACAAGCTGCAGTTGCTACTCCTGGGACAGCAGATTCCTTTCTGAAAGCCTTCCATGTGACACGCACACGACGTGCTCATCAAGTCACAGCCAGCAGCCTATATCTTCTCCTACAGCAGGCCTACACTGAGTATAGCAATGACATGACGAGGGAAATGATCTGATGTCTCTGTCCCCAGTTCCACTTCTGGTCCATCATCCTGCAGCTGGAGATAGAGGTGATGATCTACGTGCGATCAATAAGGGAGGCCGACTTCCTACTCTATATAGATGCCCTGACCAAGATCGTGCCTTGGTTCTTCGCCTTGGGACACACCCACTATGCCAGATGGATACCAGTCCACTTGCGTGACATGATTACACTGAGAGATACTCATCCTGATGTCCACCGCCAGTTTCTGAAAGGAAACTTTGCTGTGAAAAAGACGACACGTAGCTTCTCTGCTATTGCTATTGACCAGGCCCACGAGCAGAACAATGCCTCTGTGAAAGGTGACGGTGGTGCTGTGGGCCTGACAGAGAACCCTGCAGCTCTGAGACGCTGGATGGTGTGTGGTCCCGAGATGGCACGTGTGATTGGAGAGTTTGGGGCGTCCACTGAGAAGAGAAAGGAGACTAACACCCGGCACCACGGGCAGACTAAACATGCACAAATGGCATTTGCACGAGATGTTAAAGCACTAACTGGTGCTATAGAAGACATGGGCAATCCATTCTGTGAAAAGAGCAGTGTAGATCTTCTCGTACTGGATACCAGAGACTTTGCAGATGCAGCAGTCATCGACACTGTGAACCAGATTGAGAAACTTGGACAGGACCAATATGACACCTTTATCAGCAAGTGCCTGGTCAACCAGACGAAGCACGTCAAAGATCCCATCAAGAGGAACAACCTCCCTCTATTCAGCCGGCCTCCAGTCCGAGAGAAGTCCAGGTCCCAACAACAGCTCTCATCCCTGAAGAATGACTGTTCCCTGTTCTCTAGGCTGTACATTGCATCGCAGGTACGTGATGGAAATCTGGAGGAGTTCTTTGAGCATGAAAACCAGGCGTGTCCACCAGCATTGTCGCAAATGGGCAAGCTGAGAACTGGTACCAAGTCAGACTTGGTGGGCTGTTTGGAGGACCTGGTTCCTTCACAAGAGAATGCATCCAACCCCACAGTACAGGTCATCATCCTTGATGGGGCTGCTCTCGTGAACATGCTACGACCTGGTGCTGCTAAGACATTTTTCGATTACGCGCAGCAAGTGTTCTCACCATACATCCTGTCTCAGCTGCAGCATGTCAGCAGAGTGGATGTCGTGTGGGATGAATATCTCCCTGAAAGTCTGAAGGCCGAAAAACGCAGCAAGAGAGGGAAGGGAGTTCGTAGACGCGTTGAGCCATCCAGTGCCATTCCTGGAAACTGGCCGGAGTTTCTGTGCATCGACGACAACAAGGCTGAGCTGTTCTCTTTCCTGGCAACTAGTGTGATAGCCCTTGACACTGACAAACAAATAATCAGCACCAATCATGCTGACGTCTTCTGTACGCAGCCCCGAGATATATCAGGTCTTGCACCATGCACACATGAAGAGGCTGATACCCGTATCCTACTGCACCTAGCAGATGCTGCGAGGGAAGGGTATACCAAGGTGTCAATACGCACAGTTGACACGGATGTGCTAGTACTGGCAGTGACAGCAGCCCAGCGCCTCAACGTCACTGAGCTGTGGGTCGCCTTTGGAGCTGGGAAGAGTTTTCGACATTTAGCAGCTCATGAGATGGCGAGGGCACTAGGTCCGGATCGATGCATAGCCTTACCAATGTTCCATGCCTTTACTGGATGTGACACAGTATCATCTTTTGGTGGCAGGGGGAAGAAGACGGCGTGGGATACATGGACGACCTTTGATGACGTTACTAGAGCCTTCTGTGTCTTGGCTGCCACCCGAGACGCCATAGACGACTGGATGGGGCCTCTGGAGCGATTTGTGGTATTGACCTATGACCGCACTAGCAGCCAGGAATCAGTCAATCAGGCACACAAGCAGCTGTTCACCATGAAAGGTAGAACAATTGATGGACTCCCGCAACACAAGCAGCACTGATTCAACACACAAAGAGGGCTGCCTACCAAGCTGGTCACTGCTGTGGACAGATGATGGTTGCAGCCCCAGAACTCCCATCTCCAGGTGACTGGGGGTGGAAGAGGAACGACACAGGTGGATGGGAAGTTCACTGGACCACACTACCAGAAGCGACCCAGGCCTGTCGTAGGCTCTACGGCCAGGCCTGTAGATGCAAAAAGGGGTGCAGAGGAAGGTGCAAATGTGTCAAGGCAGCACTTCAGTGCACTGCCCTTTGCCTCTGTGGTGGACTGTGTTCTCAGAACTAACATTGCAATTCATTAAAAACCGGTAATACTGCTATGGAAGGCCTTACTTGGTTAATAATGGAGGGATTGTCGTGGATTTGTGCTCACCACTAACAAACAACATTGGGACATGCAATATTGATTTGCAAAATACAGCATAATCTCGTGAACTATGTGCTCATATAAATAAACTACCAAGTATTTTAAAGGAAACACTGGGAAGTACTGCATTATACTCTCACATGTTACAGTTCAAAAACATGTATAACTCCGCCAATATTAAATATGTTGATGGTTTTGCTATTATTTAGTTCCTTGAATGCCAGATATATGTAGTTAGGTAGTTGCTAGCATGTTGTAAATAGTACCACTGCATTTCCCATCACTACCATTTTCAATTTACTAGCTTTGTTAATTATTTTGTTGAACCAATATTATACCTTTAAAATGTAATGTGATGTAATGTAAAGTGATTGAATTGAATTGAAGTAAATTGAATTGGATAATGGATTTGAATGGCAGGCATTTTGAAATTCAAGATGGCGGCCTCCGACCGATAATGATTTTGATTGCAATGTGTTCCTTGACCCCGATAATGTTGGTTTAGACACAAACATCATGTTTCTATGTTGAATATTAGATGAAATATTAAATGATAATGTATTTAAATGGCGGCAATTTTAAAATTCAAGATGGCGGCCTCCGACCGATAATGATTTTGATTGCAATGTGTTCCTTGACCTCGACAATGTTGGTTTAAACACCAAGATCATGTTTCTATGTTGAATATTAGCTGAAAATGAAGGATAATGGATTTGAATGGTGGCCATCTTGGAAAATGGCCGCCATTGTTGCCATGGGACAAATATGCGATGGCCCTATAGCTAAAAATCTTCCTTAGGACATGCTCTAACAGTGTGCCAAAACTCATGCTTGTATCATAAAAATCACATTTCATTCACAAATCTGCCGGGCTACATAGACTACATAATAAACATGTGTTGGAGTGTAATACGAGCCGTTCGTCGTATGTAATACCTGTACGAGAGCCACAGAAGTGATACACCTCTCATTGAATGTCTCCAAGACCCGATCAGATAGCCTCGTCTGTTCAGGGTAAATGCCATGTATGTATATATATATATAATTTATTTATCGTCTAATAATAATAATAAAATTGTTTGTTAATATTTAAGTACAGTACAGTACAGTGTTTTCCTCTTTTGACTGTGATACCGTCAAGGAGTCTAGTTGATTTTAGCTATCAACTCGGCGAAGTCGCTTCTCTTCTGTGTTGCCCGTGTTAACTTTAGCCTGCTGAACAGTGACTTGTAACATATAATATTGGCGATGTATTCCCACGGATCTCTATAGTATCACCTGGTGGGTTTTGGAAATGGCATTTTCTTTGTAATAGTGGTGTTGGGTAATCTATGGGTAATTTTCTAGTAATATTATCAGGAGTAAGATAATATAGAAGGAGTATGACACTCCAAAACACGATAAATTCAACATTTGCTTGCCTAATTTTACCGATGATATATTACGTGCAACTCGATAAAAATTACATCTAAATTAGCGTTGGACATCCACCGCACACTCAAACTTTACTTTGTTTCCATACCTCTTCTTTTTATGGAGATATAGCTTTGAACGTCACACATGGTTCATAGCGTTTGACTAGGCTGGTGGTTTAGCTTTCCTAGACTTCCGAACTGTTGTTATGCAGTGTGAGGAATGGTCTCTTGTCTGTTGACAAGAATGCCACCTGCTGGCGGCAGGAGTAAGATTTTGTTGTTGTTGATTTTTGATTTATTTATTTCGATAATTAACAAAGCATACATTACATCGATAACAGCATAAATAAAACAAAATGCAGCTAGAAAATTATCGAGGATGAAAACACAAAAAGCGTGGCTAACACACTTATTTCCATTGTGGTCCAACATAACATTGTACATACTATAAACTATACGATCCCCACGATCCCCATATACCCACGATCCCCAC
>NW_014578929.1:31461-36825 GCF_000485595.1 Priapulus caudatus
GTTGTTTATACACCGCAGCCGCAATGGTTTTGGTGTGTGCGTGTGTGCGCATGCGGATTTGGCGATCTTAAAATTTGGTGCGGGTTTCCGATGAATGCAATGAATCCGAACATAACTTTTTAGAAAATTGCCTCAAAAAGTGACTTTACCATCGAAAAATCGCGTTCTAACGTAGCGGAATGTATTCGGGACGTCCAGAAGGCGCACCAGCTTGATTCGCGTGAGAATACGTGGCACGGTTTCGGAGGAGATACGGAATACGACACTTCGGCTCTTTCTACTATTATATAGTAGATGTAAGATAATACTTATATCAATTATAAAGACACTGATAATTGTAATAGTGATAAGATCATGTCACCCCTATATTTAATCTATTCATTTATACGTGATTAGTAAAATATGAAGTCACTGTCTTCCATTGTCTTTACCTTTTCCATAAGGTGTTTTTTTACTTGCCCTTTGAAACTAATATATCTGGCTGCAGATCTAATATGAGATGGTAGGGAGCTCCAAGCTTCAATTGAAGTATATATAAATGTCTTTTTTCCATTGACCCCCACTCTTGGTTTAAAGATTGACAGCTCCCCAGCCCTAGTTTTGAAGCCGTGAATTTCCGAGGTTAATTTAAATCTTTCAGTCATGTATTCGGGACTGAGATTATGCAGAATTTTGAAGACATGGTTTACCTTCAGTTGTACTAATCTGAACTCGACTGGAACCCAATTTACAGACAGGAACTCCCTTGGACCTATATGGGTTCTTGGCCCCAGATTTAGAACACATCTAATAGCTTTATTTTGGCATACCTGCAACTTGCATTTTGTTTTCATTGATAGGCTAGTGTACCAAACACTACACGCATAATCCAAATGACAATTAATCAAGGCAGTGTGTATAAGATAATATAGGATAATATAGTGTATATATATAGTGTGTATATATGTGTGTGTAATATATACGTGTATATATAGGATAATATATATAGTGTGTATGATATAATATAGGATCATATATTATCTTACTCCTGCCGCCAACAGGTGGCATTCTTGTCAACAGACAAGAGACCATTCCTCACACTGCATAACATAACAGTTCGGAAGTCTAAGAAAGCTGAACCACCAGCCTAGTCAAACGCTATGAACCATGTGTGACGTTCAAAGCTATATCTCCATAAAATGTCCTACGCTAATTTAGATGTAATTTTTATCGAGTTACACGTAATATATCATCGGTAAAATTAGGCAAGCAAATGTTGAATTTCTCGTGTTTTGGAGTGTCATACTTCTTCTATATTATCTTGCTCCTGATATTATGTATACTCGCTAAATGGCCGCCTCCGGCGGCCATATTCGCTTGTTACGCTGATGAGACTACGATGATTTCTCTAAATCCCGGCCCGATTCATAGTAATCTTTTAGTAAAATATTGACTTGATACGAAGACAATAATACAAGGATCCTGTTACTAACATAAGATTTTCTGTCCCGGTATATTCATTTCTATATAAAACACTTTTTACACACCTTCTAATCCATTGTTTTTCTTTTTTCAAATTAAGGCTAATATAATATACGGAACCCGCTTAATACGATTATTTTTGTTTGGCCCGGCAGTTTCGTACTAACGGGGTGCGACTGTAGTAATGAATTGTAGTAGTTGTGTGTGTGTGTGTGTGTGTGTGCGTGCGTGCGTGCGTGCGTGCGTGCGTGCGTGCGTGCGTGCGCGTGCGCGTGTGCCTGTCTGTCTGCTCGATATTTTTGCAACCGTTAGAGGTAGAACCTTCAAACTTGGTCCAGAGGTGAACCTTAGGTGGTGGTGGAACCCTATTGATTTTGAGTGCCTTTTACCCAAGGTCAAGGGTCACAGGTTCACATTTGATGAATGGATAGATAGATAGATGGATAGATAGATAGATAGATAGATAAATAGATTTCACAGCCAGCGCGTGTGCCCTGGCGAATCCACTGCAAGGTTACGTGACAGACTACTGTATCCCTTAGCCTGCGGTTGCGTGTTTGTAAGTCTACAGCCAGCGCACCTAGCGGAAGTAAACTGAATTGTGCATGTTTTCCAGGGAGATTATTTGCCATTAAATTTTCTAAATATTGTTTTTTTAAACATATGACCTAATAAATAACAAAAAGCAAAGTGTTAGAATCGAACCTGATGCGTAGGAATGAAGCACGAAAATTTTCAGCCGGATTCGTGCACGCGCCTAGAAGTTATGCAGGAAGAAACAGAACGACACTACTCAAATTATTATACATTATTATTACATTATTACCTTCGCGCAACCGAGTTGCAACGGAGGTCATGTAATCGCTCTGGTGTGTGTCACTGTGCGTGTGTGTGTGTGTGTGTGTGCGTGCGTGCGTGCGTGCGTGCGTGCGTGCGTGCGTGCGTGTGTGTGTGTAGCCACCGCGCGATTGATAGCGCGTCGAGTCAGCGAGTGGCGAGTCAGCAGCAGCCACCAGTGAGCGGCGAGTCAGCAGCAGGCGAGTCAGCAGCAGGCGAGTCAGTCAGCAGCTGCCACCAGCGAGCACATACATGTTACATGCTCGCGGAGGTATGCAGTGAGTGCCCTCTGTCTAGTATAAACTGCATGTGTGTGTGCGTGCGTGCGTGCGTGTGTGTGCGCGTGCGTATGTGTGTATACCACTTTATGAGCATTACTAGGGCTAAACCTGTATTAAATATAAAACAACAAAATCATAAAAACTGGACTCTTCTTTTATTAAATTGTTTCCTAGCTAAAGTTCTTAATTTTGCTTGAATCTGTCTAAAAATTTGTCAACAAAACACTCCTGATTATAGATAATGAGTGATATCTGTGCCACTTCCATTATTAACAATTAGGCCTACAGCTTCAGCAAGAGAAATCAGATGGCAGTGTTGCATATTCGGTAACAGATCTAAGTACTGGTTATATTCTGCTTGTTGTGCCTTGATATTCTTTAGCTGGGTTTACACTATCAACCTTCTGTTAAAAAGTTGACGAGTTCATAAACTTTTTAACTAAAAGCGTAAAAGTTGAGCGCTCAACTAGTTGAGAGATTAGACCATGTTCGATTTTCTCAACTTTTGGTCAGTGAGTTGATCAACTTTTTGTCATGCAGCCACTCACATAATAGCAATCAGAAGGTGTGTACCTCCACCCACTGGGCGATAATTTCCGTGCACGATTTTGCTATCGGCGGCACACAGACTACACCTGGCGTGAATTTAAGGATTATTTCCGAGATTCTCGCTCAGAAACGCTTAATCCGAAAAAATATAGCGAAATATAGTCTCGCTTCAGCAATTTAGAGTTAAACAGCAGGGGCCCGTTGTCAGAAACATCGTAAAGTTAATGCTAAAGTTAATGCTACGATAACACTTAAGATAGATAATGATTGCGAGACTAGCGTGTGACAGAAACACCTCGAGGCTATTAGAAAACTTCGAAAACAGGACACTTCATTACAACTGCTCGATTGGAGAGACATCAATCACATAAATTCAATTATAACATTTATTGCTACATCACGATAATTTATCATTATTATGATGGCTAACAACATATAAATAACAGTTGATGAAAAACACGTGTCATGAATTAATTCTGGCCAACAAGACAAAATTCTCAACTGTAACGCTAGACGCGGAGTCGTGCAAGCGTGGTAAAACACTTTAGAACAGAGAACAAATGCATACCCATGTAAATGTAATTGTTTTTTTATAGCGGTAGACTAATTAATGTATTTGACGTTTTCAAGAAAAAACACACATTGTTATCATATTATAAAATACAATATCACTATAATTGTAATGTAGTGTAAATGTGTTATTCAACTTTATTAAATTTACGAGAGGTCTGAGCTCTCGTTATGTTATGAGGTATTTGCGCATTTTTCGTTCTCGTAACCTTACGATGTTTCTGTCAACGGTTTACGAGTGGAAGTTAATGGTAAGACTAATTTTGTTTCTGACAACGGCCCCATGAGCACCAGCCCTCATATGAGCACTGTCGGCAGTTGTTACAGCAGTCTGAGAGAAAAATTTGTTATTAATGTTACAACACTTATGTTAACAATAAGGTTGGAAACAATGTTCTTATGATTCATAGCAGTCTAATGGGGTTAGCCGCTAGCTTTGTCAACAGGTGGCGCAGCGGGAGCAGCCTAGTCCAGTCAATATATGAAAATTATTAACTACCTGGAACAAATTGCAACAGTAGGTTAATTTTTATTGTTGGAAGTTGTTGATTAGACGTACCTTCTAAACTTCATATGCAAAATCGGCTAAAATCGGATCATGGGAAACTGGCTAATTCGCATAAATCCAAAATGGCCGCCATTTTCAAGTTTGAGGCTAGTTTGTCCTAGATAGTACAGGAGCTAAGAGCCAAAAATCAGATGAATGTTGTGCACTTTTTGACAAAAGCATGAAAGTTAGCCTAAATGTAGTTTAAGATATGTACATTTATATGAGATCGGGTACCCATCTCCATCGGCATGGTATCTGGGCGCCATCTTGAATTTAAAAATGGCCACCATCAAAACCCATTATCTTACATTTTCATCTAATATTCAACATAGAAACAAGATTTTGGTGTCTAAACCATCATTATCAGGTTCAAGAAACCCATTACAATCGAAACCATTATCGGTCGGTGGCCACCATCTTGAATTTCAAAATGGCCGCCTTCCAAATCTATTATTTTTCATATTTCAGCTAATATTCAAAATAGAAACATGATCTTGGTGTCTAAACCAACATTATCGAGGTCAAGAAACCCATTGCCATCGCAATTATTATCGTTCCGTGGCCGCCATCTTGAATTTCAAAATGGCCGCCATCCAAATCTATTATCTTTCATATTTCAGCTAATATTCAACATAGAAACATGATCTTGGTGTCTAAACCAACATTATCGGGGTCAAGAAACCCATTGCAATAGAAACCATTATCGGTCATTGGCCGCCATCTTGAATTTCAAAATGGTCGCTATCCAAATCTATTATCTTTCATATTTCAGCTAATATTCAACATAGAAACAAGATTTTGGTATCTAAACCAACATTATTGGGGTCAAGAAACCCATTACAATCAAAACCATTATTGGTCGGTGGCGGCCATCTTAGATAAAAAAATGGCCGCCATCCAAATCTATTATCTTTCATATTTCAGCTAATATTCAACATAGAAACAAGATTTTGGTATCTAAACCAACATTATCGGGGTCAAGAAACCCATTACAATCAAAACCCTTATCGGTCGGTGGCGGCCATCTTAGATTTCAAAATGGCCGCCATTCAAATCTATTATCTTTCATATTTCAGCAAATAATATTTAACATAGAAACATGATCTTGGTGTCTAA
>NW_014578929.1:41005-41438 GCF_000485595.1 Priapulus caudatus
GGTCAAGCGAGTCACGTGATCTTAACTTGCGGTTGCACTGCGGTACACGCACGTACACGCAGATACACGCACGTACACACAGATACACGCACGTACACGCGGGTACACGCACGTGCACGCGGGTACACGCACGTACACGCGGGTACACGGAGATACACGCACGTACACGCGGGTACACGCACGTACACGCAGATACACGCACGTACACACAAATACACGCACGTACACGCGTGTACACGCACGTGCACGCGGGTACACGCACGTACACGCGGGTACACGGAGATACACGCACATACACGCGGGTACACGTACGCACGTGCACGTGCGTGTACCCGCGTGTAGTGCGTGTATCTATGTGTACGTGCGTGCGTGTACCCGCGTGTACCTGCGTGTACCCGCGTGTGCGTGCGTGTGCCCGAGTGCGCGTGTCTGT
>NW_014578929.1:41448-43089 GCF_000485595.1 Priapulus caudatus
ATTGCAATCGAAACCATTATTGATCGGTGGCCACCATCTTGACTTTCAAAATGGCCGCCATCCAAATCTATTATCTTTCATATTTCAGCTAATATTCAACATAGAAACATGATCTTGGTGTCTAAACCAACATTATCGGGGTCAAGAAACCCATTGCAATCGAAACCATTATTGATCGGTGGCCACCATCTTGACTTTCAAAATGGCCGCCATCCAAATCTATTATCTTTCATATTTCAGCTAATATTCAACATAGAAACATGATCTTGGTGTCTAAACCAACATTATCGGGGTCAAGAAACCCATTGCAATAGAAATTATTATCGGTCGGTGGCCGCCATCTTGGATGTCAAAATGGCTGCCATCCAAATTCGTAACCATGACGTCATAAAATATAATCGGCCAGGTTGGTCGGGTATGATGCAGGCAGTTACAGATGTGGTTCATACTGGAAAGGCATCTATCCATTTCCTTCCAATGATAGATATGGACCCAACTGATTTGAGTTGCATCTTTTCCACTCTTCACTTTGTTGCTGAGGAGAATAAGCGACATGTAATTGTACCTGTCATCACCTTTGATCAACCACTGTGGTGGAAGGCCGAGACCATCATAACAAGGGAGAAAGAAGGAAGTGGCCTTAGGAAGATAGAGCTGCATTTGGGCGGATTTCACTCCATCATGAGTTTCCTTGGCAGCATCGGACATGTGATGAAATCATCTGGGCTAACAGATGTGTTGGAGATTGTTTATGCAGAAAATGCAGTGAACCATATGTTAACAGGAAAAGCATATGCACGAGCAATACGTGACCATCTTCTGGTGGATGCTTCTCTCAATGCCATTGTACTCCAAAGAGCATATGACATCTCTTTTCCTGCTGATGAATCAGAGATCAACAAAATCCCTGACTTAAGCAAGGCTCTTGAGAAGTTTGACACCCTTCTTGAAACTCTTGATGAGAAAACCACTGACCCTGCTGATGAAAGCTTAACCCAAGTAGCTAAACAGATGGAGGCAGAAAAGCGCAAGATCAAGCAAAGTCAAACAGGCAAATTGTGGGTCCAATATATGAACATGGTTGATCTCCTGCGGTTATTACTCAAAGCCCTTCGCACAGGACACTTCATGCTCTACCTAAGTACTCTTCAGAAGATGCTTCCATTCTATGCCGCAACTGGACACTCCAACTATGCGAAAGCTGTGTATATCTGCATACAAGATATGTTGGATCTCAAACACACAAAACCAGATTATCCAGATTTATTTGTAAATGTCTTTGTAGCTTATCTCAATCAATATATTACAGAACTCCTGAGCACGCTTAAAAGAATAACCACCCAATTCACATATGCACGACTAATATCACCGTGAATCTCAATAAACATATTACATAATTCCTGAGCACATTTCCCAATGTGACGGGAGAGCTAACAGGTTTTCCATAGCAGCAATGGTGTCTTCAGGGTCGGTGGTGACAAAGGTGATGTCATTCAAAGATGGCACATGGCTAAGCAACGCTGCCAGGGTCTATGTCTCCCTGGTTAGTGGTTACTGCCGGAACGTACCCTGGTACTATCTAATGTACCGGACCGTACTTCGCCTACTCTACTAACGAGTCTAGGGAGTCGCCTACGCCTA
>NW_014578929.1:43099-50070 GCF_000485595.1 Priapulus caudatus
GGTAGACTGATAGAAAGTGAAGACTAGTCGTACCTTCCCGTCCTTCCTCGATCCCTCGGGGCCGCGAAACAAGCTATCAGTGCGTTACATAAGCGTACTTAATTAAGCGACAGTCTGTTCGAGATCCCAGACCCTCCACTCAACTAACATTGAGAATGCAAATACACTTTGGCGGAAAGATGTCGCAATTATAGTGATATTATATGTTATATAATGAGAAAAATTGTTTTTCATCGAAAATCACATCAAAAAATCGTACTTATATTAGCGGTCATTACAAACCATTGTACGAAATAGGCGTTCTGATTTGCTTCACCAGAGCCACCTGGGTTAACCTATGTAGAAAATCGAACGCATTGGGTTAGGGAAATAAGAAGTTTTGGCTTAACCAGGATAAAATTAATAATCGATTCCAGTGACAAGAAAAGAAAGAATAGCATTGCAATCTTAATTATTATGAAATCTAAGAATACGGCTGAAGGATAGAGAGATAGAGCATCTATAAATTATTTATTTCTCCCTTTTTGACTGTCTATCTGAATTATCTGTAATAATGAATGAAAGTGCAAAAATGAAAATAATCGAAATCAAAGCATGTCCAGTGAATAAACACTCATCCCTACACCACCGCCTTGGAGCAAACAATTACCGCAGTTCATCTCACACTGCACATAGATTCATGCAAGCAGCTGATGCCCGCAAATGATTATGTCAGCATGCATGGTGCAATTGTATGCAAATGTGGATATGTGGATATCTTCCCCCCCCATCAGTGAGGCACATCCTGGCGAGTCGCTCATTGATCTCATCACCGCGGTTGACCGGTAGAAAAATACCAACGGAGCTGCAAAATGAACAAGTATTTGGGCTGGCAACGAAAAGATAGAGCCCAGGTTAACTGACTGGGCGGAAAGTCCAAATGACACGGCACTTAAACATGAGGCGTTTGTCTCTTGTCAATGCAAGGCAAATCGAGCAACAATTCAAAAGCGCTATATTTTTGACTAGTTATGGTAGCGTTTGCGAAAAAAATTTCGCTGCGCGGCGAACTGGCAGCACGTGGTGCGTGGACGTAGCCACGTTTTTTACACGTAGCTCTCTGTAGATATCTGCTGGCAATAGAGTCCGAGCAACAAAATACTCGCCCTGCGCGCAGCGCGCAAGCAACACAGCAGCAGCAAATGCGCGTGCCCGTAGCACGAGCCGGTCTTAGGTGTGACGAAAAATGCGCGACCTGTTAAACGCTTCCGTATAGCGGACTTCGCCGACCGCACAGCGTCCATCCTACTGGGACCCAGCCCCTTCGGCGGCAAGATTCGTATAGCCGGCGCAGCGCGAAATGCTACATAAACACCCGCGGTCGGTGCGCCATCCCACGGAAGTGTGGGCGGTTAAAACGCCATTATCGGCCGGTGGGAACAACCGCATCTTTTGCGGTCAACGCATCTCGTACCGTTCTTCTTGGAATACAAATAATGTAACCCACAGAGTCACCACCTAATCTTGTGGGTTACATTATTGTATTTAATGAAAACTTACCGTAGACTCTCTAAAGTAAACTTTATGAAAGAGCGGTCGACAAGAACATGCATAATAAGAATCAAATAAATTCTTTTCTACGAAATATATTCGTCATTACCGGTGCAAATTATTGTATAAATAGACAGAGGCATCCGGAGATGTCATACTCCGCCAGATGTAAGATGTATTGTGTTACGAGCTGGCTCGCCGCTGTGCTTGATGGCTGGCTACTGAACTGCAGCTTCGCACTGCTGCTGACCTCGCCGCTCGCTGAGTGAAGCTGTTGACTCGCTCGTGTTGGTTGCTGCTGATCACTCCGCCTGCTGCGACATCGCCGCTCGCCGTGACATCGACGCGCTATGGATTCGCGCCGGACTGGGCATGACTGACCACACAACACGAACAACACACACGAACAAACACACGTGACCGAATTACAGACCTCCGTTGCCGGTCGAGGCTACAACATGAAAGAGAACTAGGCAACATTATATACAATTGAGTTTTAGTAACAGATACAGGACAGTGAACTAAAAGTGAAGACTTGGGGAGGGACTAACTTGGGATAGCCAAGACCCAAGTAGAATATTACGAAATATTATTGTCAATTCTAAGTATTAATATATAAAGAACTGGAGTAGACATAATCTTCCTGTTTTCTTTAGATTAATCGCCCGCCTGCCTTAGAGTCATATGAAAGACAAAGAGAAGGGAAGTGGCCTAAGATACAAGAATAACAAGAGGTCGCAATAAGAAGATAATTAACTTTGATACAAAGGTAAGAATATGTTCACGAAATAAGCGTTGTGTTTTATGAGTGATAATGCCATTTGGTCCAAAATACGCGTGTGACAATCTCTTTGCAGATGAACGCTTTTAGAACGGCTTGTAAACCCGCGACACGCTGTGGTTATTGTGCTTGACGCATCGCCACCGTGTAGGTGGTGCCAAAGCATACGTTCTTTGCGTGTGGAAATATAACGTGTTTGGATATTTATTTTGTATGAAAGAGAGAGCGTGACAAGAACATAGCATAATAGAACTCAAAAGCTATCTTTTAGAAATAAAATTCGGTGATGACCGCTGCAATTTTGTAATAACGTAGAAGAGGCGCACTACGGAGATGCATACCTCCGCCAGATAGTAACATGTATTGTTACGAGCTGGTCGCCGATTGCTGCTGGCTGCTACTGATGACTTGCACTGCTGCTGAATGCGGCTCGTGGTAGGTAGCTGTTGACACGGCGCTCGCTGTGGTTTGCTGCTGACTCACTGCCTGCTGCTACTCGCCGCTCGCTGACTCGAACGCGCTAGTTGATGCGCCGCGCAGACTGGCACACACACACACCACGAACACAAACAGGAAAACACACACGTGACCCGATCAGATCCTCTCCCTTGCGCGGAGGTAACAATGAAAAGAACTAGGCAACATTTATATAAATTGGTGAGTTTTATAACAGATACGAGGACAGTGAAACAAAGTGAAGACTGGGAGGGACGCCAAACTGGATTACTCAAACAGCAGTCTGATATGTTACACGAACTATAGCAAACGAAGTATTAATACGTATAAAGAAACTGAGGTGAGACATATTTCCTGTTTCTTTAGATAATCCGCACCGCCTTAGAGTGCATTTGAAAGATCAAGAGAGGGAGCGTTCGACATACAAGATACAAGATACCAAGATGTCCCGCTAAAGCAGAGTAAATTAGATTTTGAGTACAAAGGTAAGAACTATGTCCATCGAAATACGCTTGTTTTTATGAGTGCCATAATGCACATATTTGGCAGAATCGGCTAGTGGTGAAATCTCGGCAAGATGAAACTTTAAGATAAGCGGCCTTGTAAAGCCCAGCGCACACCGCTGTGTTTGATGCTGCGCCATCGGCAGCGTGTGTGCGTGCGCAACGCAATCGAATCTTTCTTTGCGTGTGGGAAAATAATCAACGTGTTGATATTTTTGTTCACGATGTGCAAGATTGCTGTGTAAGTTCACACCGCCTCTATGTAAACCTGACCAAATAAGCACAGGTCAAGCGGCAACGTGATCTTAACTTCGGCGGTCTGCAGCGAGGTTTGCACTGCGGTACACGTACGTACACGCAGATAACCGAAGTACAGCGGGTACACGACCGTGACGCCGCGTACCGTGCACTGCGGGTTTACCGCCGTAACAGCGGTACGACGACCACGTACACGCTGATCACCCGTCACGCACGTGCACGTGGGTAGACGCAACTTACACGGGTAACGCACGTAACCAGGATACACGGGGCCACGTCACGCGGGATACCGCACGCTACACACAGATACGCGCACGGTACCACAGATCCGCACGGAACGTACATCGCCTGGCCAGCACGTGCAAGCACGTAGCACGGGGTACAAACGGAGAATACACGCAGTACACTAACGCACGTACATTGCAGGGTACAGGGCTGACACGTAGCACGGGAGGGGGGAGATAAGCGAGGCGGGCGTACATGCCGTGCAACGCACCTGCACGCAGGGCTAACACAACGTACGCGGGTTACACGGGATTAAACACGCAGTACACGCACGTAATCGCGGGTAACGCAACGGTACAAGTGGGTACACGAGATACACGACGTACAACGCGGTTACACGCACGATCACATCCAATACACGCACGTACACACAGAATACACGTGGGTACACGCGGGGTACACGTCACGCACGTACAACATAGATACACGTAACTAAAGCGCGGGTACACCACGTGGCGACGTGCGTACGTTACCCGGCGTTATGTTGCGTGTATCTCCGTGTAACCGGTTAAACGTGGCGTGTACCCCGCGTGCACGGCGTGTACACGGCGTGTACGTGCGGTTGTATTTGGTGTGTAGCGGTGGTGTTATCCTGCGTGGTACGTCGTGTACCCCGATGGTAGGTGCCGTGTACCCGCGTGTACGTGCGTGTTAACGTGTACCGCGTGTACCGCGTCCACGTGCGTGTACCCGTGTTTTGGTACGTGCGTGTTGTCTGTGTGTCCGTGCGATGTACCGCGTTACGTGCGTGACCCTCGTGTACTGCGGTGTACCCGCGTGAGCGTGCGTGTATCCGCGTGTACCCGCGTGTTACGTTGACGTGTACCTGCGTTTAGTAGCGTTGTACCCGCGTGTACGATGCGTGTATCTGTGTGTACGTGCCGTGTACCGGATGTAACGTGCGTGTATCCGCGTGTACCGCGTGTGTACCGTGCCGTGTACCGTGCGTGTATCGCCGTGTACCCGGTGTACTGCGGTGTACGCCGTGTAGTGTGGTCTCCGCGTGCGTCACCGTGCGTGTAATCCCGCGTGTACGTGCGTGATCCGCGTGTACACCCGGCTGTGTACGTGCGTGTACAGTACACGAATGAATCGCCACATGATAAAAACCTTCGGACCCTCTAAGATCGATGTGCGGCATGTAGCGTAGCCAGTGGTTTTTATGACCTGCATAATAATAGATTCAGGACGATAAGTTTTATGTCGCAGGAGATATCGTGGGGGGGGTGAGGGCACTGCAGATTAACAGCAGTTAATTTACTACGCCCGGGTACCCAGAATGTTTCAGAATAACCGAGCTAGAATTTTCAGCAAATGTTCTGCGGATCACAAATACATTTACATAACTGATAACACAGGATCCTGCATAATGAAATTATAAATCGATATTAAATTAGATTCATTATTAATATAATACCTGTATTAATAGTGTGTATATTAACTGATGTGAACGACCTATACACAGTTCCGTTAGCCAGGGGGTCAGTAGCCCTACGACCCGTTAATTATCGCCTATTAACGGTCGTATATAAAAATTCTCTATGTGGATTTGAGGTTGATTTTGGGCTGTCTCGCGATCAGTATTTATACGCACGACCAGAATGTAGCGGTTCCCCTGCCAGGAACGTAGACATGGTTCGCAGCCACAGTGTTTGTACAGCACAAGCAGTTCTCTAGCAACAAACAGAGCAACTTGACCCGGCCAGTCTAATAAACGGAGTACTCTTTATAATTTTTAAATCAAACCTTTTTGATAAATACTGTTGATATAAATATTTAAAATTTACGATTTACAAAGCCATTTGGACAGACCACTTATCGACATGTGGTACACAACTGAGTTTGACAACAACAAGGAATATCGAACTGGGAAAACGAGCAGCTGCTGTGGTTGCTTAGCTGAAATAAGGGTCTATGTCCTCCTGGTACTGCGGAGACTACCCTGGTAAGTATCTGATATGTCTAGGGTTAGAGTTTTTTTTAGGGTTCAGGGAGTAGGGTAGGCGATCCCTAGACTCTGTTGTAAGAGTAGGACGAAGTACGGTCCGGTACATGTTACCCGCGTGTACGTGCGTGTACGTGCGTGTACGTGCGTGTACCTGCGTGTACCTGCGTGTACGTGCGTGTACCCGCGTGTACGTGCGTGTACCTGCGTGTACGTGCGTGTACCCGCGTGTACGTGCGTGTACCTGCGTGTACGTGCGTGTACCCGCGTGTACGTGCGTGTACGTGCGTGTACCCGCGTGTACGTGCATGCACCTGCGTGTACGTGCGTGTACCCGCGTGTACGTGCGTGTACCTGCGTGTACGTGCGTGTACCCGCGTGTACGTGCGTGTACCTGCGTGTACGTGCGTGTACCCGCGTGTACGTGCGTGTACGTGCGTGTTAATCCGTGTACCCGCGTGTACGTTGTGCGTGTACCCGCGTGCACGTGCGTGCACGTGCGTGTACCCGCGTGTATCTGTGTGTACGTGCGTGTACCTGCATGTACGTGCGTGTAGTGTACGTGCGTGTATCTCCGTGTACCCGCGTGTACGTGCGTGCACGTGCGTGCCCATGCGTGTACCCGCGTGTACGTGCGCGTATCTGTGTGTACGTGCGCGTATCTGTGTGTACGTGCGTGTATCCGCGTGTACGTGCGTGTACCTGCGTGTACGTGCGTGTACCCGCGTGTACGTGCGTGTACCTGCGTGTACGTGCGTGTACCCGCGTGTACGTGCGTCTACCCACGTGCACGTGCGTGCACGTGCGTGTATCAGCGTGTACGTGCGTGTACCCGCGTGTACGTGCGTGTACCTGCGTGTACGTGCGTGTACCCGCGTGTACGTGCGTGTACCTGCGTGTACGTGCGTGTACCCGCGTGTACGTGCATGTACGTGCGTGTACGTGCGTGTACCCGCGTGTACATGCGTGTACCCACGTGCACGTGCGTGTATCTGCGTGTACGTGCGTATACCCGCGTGTACGTGCGTGTACCTGCGTTTACGTGCGTGTACCCGCGTGTACATGCGTGTACCCACGTGCACGTGCGTGTATCTGCGTGTACGCATCATCTGCGTGTCATACATCATCTATGACAGATCGTGTATCGCGACTGTCACTTTTGTAATTATATATTTATAAGGAGTGGAAAAATCAATGTAATATGAAGCACGCC
>NW_014578930.1:0-15704 GCF_000485595.1 Priapulus caudatus
GCGTGCGTGCGTGCGTGCGTGCGTGGGTGCGTGCGTGCGTGCGTGCGTGCGTGCGTGCGTGCGTCTCTGTGTGTGTGTGTGTGTGTGTGTGCGCATGTGAGTTATACATTATGATTTCAGGAACCCATGCCATGGTGACATAATTGGTAAACTATTAAGGTATGGTGGATATATTGAAGAATATAGGTCCCATTGTCAGTATTTGTTAATCTCTTACATAAAGGGCGAGTCTGTTTTTCGGTCTGTCTGTCTGTCTATCTTCTCCCCCCTGGTAAGAGGTGACCCCCCAACACCATATATATTCTGAATCAGCATGACGCGACGACCATTTTAGGCCAAAAAAATTTGACCAAAAAATCTGACCCAAAAAATTTGGCCAAAAAAATTGACAAAAAAAACGTAGCGGCCTCTTCTTCCTCGACGCTCCTGGCGGAACAGGCAACACCTTCGTTACCAACCTTCTTCTGGCCAAGGTCAGCCAGACGAGGAAGATTGCCCTGGCAGTTGCTTCAAGCGGCATTGCTGCCACCCTGCTGGACGGAGAGCGCACTGCTCACTCGGCCTTCAAGCTGCCATTCAACCTGGCAAAGCGGGAAAATCCAACCTGCAACATTAGCCGTGGCTCCACAAAGGCCATGCTGTTCCAAGAGTGCAAGCTCATCATCTGGGACGAAGCAACCAATGAGCCACAAAGGCGCCTTTGAAGCACTCGACAACACCCTACAGGACCTTCGGCACAACACAAACGTCATGGGAGGTGTGCCTCTCCTGCTCTCAGGCGACTTTCGCCAAACCTTGCCAGTCATCGCCAAAGGAACAAGAGCAGATGCTGTCAATGCCTGCATCAAGTCGTCGTACCTCTGGAGCGAGGTGAACCGCCACAGCCTGAAGACCAACATGAGGGTGCAGCTCAGCGGCGATGAAGAAGCTGGCCACTTCTCTTAGCAACTGCTGGAGGTCGGCAATAGCAGACTCACCACCACAGCTGATGGCCAAGTCAAGCCGCGATTCAGCAACGCAGCGGCGGACATCACCTAGCTGATGACCAAAGTCTTCCCAAACCGTCACCTCCGCTACCAAGAACAAGACTGGTTGAGCGAGCGAGCCATCCTTGCTCCCAAGAATTTGGACATGGATGACATCAACGCCAAGCTGCCTGAGCAACTGCCTGGCGACCCAACGAGCTACAAGTCGATGGACACAGTTCCTGATCCTCACCAGGTCATGCACTATCCGACCGAGTTTCTCAACAGCCTGGCACCTTCAGGTCTGCCACCACACAACTTGGTGCTCAAGGTCGGCGCGCCCATATTGCTAATGCGCAACCTGGATGCTCCAAAGCTCTGCAACGGCACAAGGCTCACAGTGAAGCAGCTTATGCCCAGAGTCATCGAAGCCAAAATCATGACAGGCAAGGGCAAGGGCGAAAATGTCTTCATCCCAAGGATCCCGCTCATCTCATCAGACCTGCCATTTCAGTTCAAGAGGCTGCAGTTTCCAGTCAAGCTAAGCTTTGCCATGTCCATCAACAAGGCCCAGGGTCAGTCCCTCAAGGTGGTTGGACTCAACCTCAGTGAGCCAGTGTTCTCCCATAGCCAGCTCTATGTGGGGTGCTCCAGGGTGGGTAACCCAGACAACCTCTACATCCTCTCTCAAGATGGCAAGACCAAGAATGTTGTGTACCAAGAAGCGCTGCAGAACTGAACAGAAGTGAAATTCTTGGCACAGATTTATAAAATCCGAATAAGATCAGTACAGCCGTCATAGCAGACTAAATTCTAGCTCTTTAATCCCGGGCATCGCCGGGTGTATATATGTGATGCTTAAACATTGCTTCATATAGGAGCACAACTAAATCTTTTGGTCCATCATTCAGCCTCAGTGCACACATCAGATAAGTTGTTGTAAGCTATATGTATAATAACTCACCCTTTATGTAATAGATATCAGCAATTACACAATATGCCTTAACCTCTCTGTACTGTAACCCAACCTATAATGTAATCTTAGTAAACCAATTTAGCAATCTAAAAATTCTTTGCTACCTTATGGATTACATAATAATAAAACAGTATTGGGACACCTACTTTTTTAGCGCATCTGACGTAGTCAGATGCAGCTTGTAGAATCGCATGATCGTCCGTCCGTCCGTCCGTAAGGTAGGTGATTGGAACTTTGAAAAAGTGGTGGAACCCTCACCCTCTATGGATTGGAAAAAGTCCTCGGATTTGGGGCACAATATTTTTCAGACCGACCGATGAAGAAGAAAAACTGAAGAAACAAAAAATTAAAATAAAAATAAAAATTTTCGGCGAGCACCCTAACCCTAACCCTAACCCTAACCCTAACCCTAACCCTAACCCTAACCCTAACCCTCGGGCATTGCCCGATTGCCCGAGGGGCCAGTCCGCCCCTGCGCACTAGTATACTATAGTGTACACAAACTCACAGAAAGATAAAAGTGCGTGCGGTGAAATGTAGCGGTATTACAGCAGCTGTTAATATTATTACTACCGTTTATAGTTTTTGTTCACGCGAGATGGCGCTGGTTGGCGGGTTGGGAAGCGGCCAAGCGGGAGCGAGAGAGGAGATCGTAGTTTGTAATCGACGTGTGTTTTGTGGAATAATAAGTTTTAACTGCATTTACTTAGAGTGTTGCGGTTACTTTGAAATTCTGCGTTAGCGTTCAAAGACTATCAAGACAGGGGTCTGAACCCCCGATGAACAGTGAATGTATAACAATGGCATTACATTTAATTTTTAATGATTTACCCGGGTATTCTAATTGGTAGGCCTAGGCCCTAAACCGACCAGGCTCTCCGACTAGTTACACGGCGGAGGAATTGTGAACAGCGAGATGGGAACTTGTGGCTAGCCTAGGCCCTAGTGTAGCCACAAGTTCCCATAGATCTCGCTTAACACTACGTGGCGAGAGTCCTCCGCCGTGTAACTAGTCGGAGAGCCTGGTCGGTTTAGGCCTAGTGGTGCCTGGTGGTGGCCACTAGACTAGGGTTCAAGGATAGAGAACATGGGTCCCAATAAAACCAATGTCATTTACATCAATATAAATATAATATTATATCAATATAATAGGTTAAGGTTAGGCACATTGGTTTTATTGGGACCCATGTTCTCTATCCTTGGGCCGTCACTAGTGCCCAGGGGCGCAGTTCACAAAACTCCGCTAAAGTTCTCCGCTAAGTTGTCCGTTCGCTGATTAACGAAGGCATAACGGAGAACTTAGCGAACGGACAACACCTGTTTCACGAACGCTCCGCTATGCCTCCGCTAAATAGCGGAGACTATATAATGAAATGACTTAATTCTAAAATTAGATCCGGTGTATCCGGCTGTATATTTATTTCTATTCGTTTCAATTGTAATAATAACTGTGAGCATTACCATTTCTTCCTGCACTTATTCCTTCTTTTTTCTATGAAAACTTCTGTGAGTACTTCTTCACACTACAGTCCTACATCAGTACCCCAAAGCCAGTAAACCAAGTAATTGCAGTGGTGTTGAGGCTTCGTTACCTCCTATTTATGCACCTGACTCTGGTTGTGAAATATCTGCTAGCAGGTTGAATTATAGTAGATTGAGAGTTTTTTTTAATGGGTCTATTCTTGTCATTTCTCCCTTCTATTCAGGTTGTTGTCAAGAAGGTGCCAAACAAGTTATATATGGTGTCTTCAGAAGTAACGAATGGGAACATACCATACGGCGACACCTTCTATATTTCTTCGCTTTTCTGCATTACTAGCATTTCTAACAAACGGAGCCATATCGTAGTCACGTGGAACGTAACCTACGTAAAGAGCACATTCGGGTTCATAAAATGCAAGTATACCTAGCAATCCGTGAGAATATTTAGGAAGGTTATTTCACATAGGAGTGGTTTATATATTTAATTATAAATTATAGATATTCATTGATTATGTTTTTTGGCACTTCAGCATATTATCAGATGAAAAGTGCAGGTAGTTATGTTATGTGATAATATGTATTATTAACATGTGATATTGTTTCTACTTTGTTAGCATTGATCGAAAAGAACACAGATGCTGGATTGGTAGATCATTACAAAAGTCTAGGTGCGCCTGTCATCAAATATTTATGAATTAAACAAATTTCAAAGTAGCATTTATAGCTGATGGTGTAGAATTAGTGCACACACTGATTATTTATTTGTATTGATTATCAAAAGAACTATATATACGTGCCTGTCACGTGCTGGATTTAGTAGTTTAATTTGTGTCAACTGATGTTTCAGTGTTCTTATAATATATGTATTTTGTCTAAATAACCGTGTTTTCGTTCCCAGCTGAGAAATTGAAAGAGCATGCAAACACACCCAAATCATCTGGAAAACTGCGCTCTGCAGAACCCAATGCCGAATTTAAGCCAAAAATTGCAGTGCAGAGGGCACCGCAAGGTGTACCAAAAAGTGGTAAGATTTTGTAGGCGCTGACTAATTTCTTGAATGAACATAAATGAAGCCTGCCATAAATATAATAGATTTATTATATATAATTCTATTTTCATTTCAGCTGGAGTGCCATACTATGCGTCTTCTTCCATATTTGGCATAGGTGCAAACACGGTCCTAATCATTATGATCATAGTGTAAGTACATTTGCTATATCGGTGTCACGTGCTTATGCCGTATGTGCTTTTACCTAGTTGATATTGTGTGCGGGCGTGCGTGCGTGTGTTTGTGTGCATTCGCATGTTGTTGTGTGTGGGGGGGCGCGTGTGCATGTGTGGATGTGTGCGTGTGCATGTGTGGCACTGTGTGTGTGTGCATGCGTGTGTGTGCGGTGCATGACCATACTTGACTGCATGTTGGTACTATAATAGTAGTAAATGCAGCTAGAATTTGATTGAATAATATTGTTTAAGAAATCTGCCACCTATAATGATACTCGATTTTTCCCTTATTTATAATGCTGTTTGTTTTTTAGGATGTTGTCAGTAGTAGTGGTGAATGTGATGCTGTATAGTCAGCTAAAGGCACTTGAGTACAAGAGCACACAACAAGATATTTATGGAGACTTGTTCGATTTCAACAAGATTGGGGGGTATGTGTGTAATTATATTTCTAATTTAAAGTTGATATATCTTATGCACGCATGTACGCACACACACGGTCATGCAAGCACGCACACTCACTCGTGCATAGCAAAGCTACGCGTAGAGAGTTGCATGAGAGATATTTTGAATTTTTATGCAATGGCAGATGCAATCATAATGATTATAGCTATTTCTTATTGTTTCCAAATGTATTCATAGGTGTGTCTGTATTATTGTTATTATCTTGAGCTGTGGATTGTATTAATTACCTAAATTGTGAGTTTAACTTATGTACTAATTTGCTTTCTTATCTTTAAAACCTATATTCTTTCAGTAATATATTTGCACTAACATGAAATATATGTCTTAAAACAATTACATCTTATAGAAGCTATCCCACATCGGATAACGACTGGCTGAAGCTGTTCTACCAACAAAAATACCTACACAATCAGGAGATGGAAAAGATGAGTGACGTTGTGACAGTGACAGCACAAATGGTTGAGCAGGTGAGCGAGCAGGTGCCAAGTTACTTCAGGTTATTAGTATCTACTAACTTGATCAATCAAATTTGAAAAAGTTATAGAAATAGTTCATTTAAATGCACTCCGGTCAAAGTGAAAATATGGCAAAAAATCCATATTTGGGGTGAACTATGCATAGAAGTATGAACCAGTTGATAATATTAATTTGTAGAAAATTGTAGATTACAAATTAATTGCTATTGCATGGTGATCTACACCAATGTTTATTTAACATTTTGAATTTCGAGGGGAAGTGGATTCTGTTATGTACAGACGGTTTGAGTTTTGCATACTGATAATTAAATTTTGTTCTGCTTATGTATGTATATATATATATATATATATGCATATTTTCTTAAATGTTAATTTTTTACACACAGGTCTTTAATAGCTCAAACTATAAAACCAAATGTGAAGACTTCAAGAAGCTATTCAAGGATCATGTGACTGAATCCGAACGTCTGCTTGCAGGTATTTTTACCGTGCAAACTGTGAATTTTGTCTTACAATGTAAAATATTTCATTCATTCATTCTATATCAGGAGTGAATTCTTTTTACTCACTCCTAATTCTATGCATGTTTCATGAAGTAGAGTGCACTATAACATGATGAATGCATAATTGAGACTGTTTCATATACTCAAGCTAACTTGCATATTTTTTCAGATATTATAAATGCTGATATTGGTATTTTTTATACCACAAGCATTTTTTATTAAAAATGTATATAGGTCTCATGACTAGCTAATCATTGAAACATTTGTAGCAAGGTTTTGACATGAAGTTACACAGTAATACATTGAGTTCATTGATTAAGCTAAAGATAAGATCACATGTATAAAGATTTGTCATGCATGCCTATCGATTCAATATTATTTGTTATTGTTGTTGTTGTTGTTGTTGTTATTACTTTCACCCCTCATAGTTTTCACTTATATTGAATCATTATAAAAGCCATCTAGACCTAGCTACAATATTCATTAGATGTCTTTAAAAGTTTACCCCATATTTCTCATTTTGCAGATTATTCATGTGGACTGCTGAAAGACATAATCATTCATGGGAGGTTATATATTTCACAAAATTGGGTGTGCTTCCGTGCAAACATTTTCAAGTGGGAAACTACTGTAAGTAAAGTATGACCGTTTCCATAACTTTTTAATTATTTCTTGTGGTTCATGCGTCAATGGTCGTTTAGGTTTATTATTACATTTATTTTTTATTTACGTCTAGAACCTAGGTTCTGGCTGCTCCTATTCCAACACAGGCTCTGACCCTGATATAATGTTACATAATGTATAAAGTGTAGCAATTTACTGGTACAGGTACTTACCGCGTACCCGTGAATACACAACGATATTTCCTGAAATTACAAAAATGTCAGAATTATAGTTATGACTATCATATGTCTTGTCAAGTTGTCATATATCGTCATGTTCTCATATCTTTTACACAACATTTCATTTGTATATGTATGCATTTGTTCGTGCAGGCGTGCGTGCGTGCGTGCATGCGTGCATGCGCTGTGCGTTTGTGTGGTGTGTGTGCGTGCGTGCGTGCGTGCGTGCCGTGCGTGCGTGCGTGCGTGCGTGCGTGCGGTGCGTGCGTGCGTGCGTTTTGTGCGTGCGTGTCGGCGTCTCTGGTGTGTGTGTGTGTGTGTGTGTGCGCATGTGAAGTTATACATTATGATTTCAGCGAACCCATGTCCAGTGCGTGCATTGGTGCATAATTAATTGGTAAACTATTAAGGTATGGTGGATATATTGAAAAATAGGTCCCATTGTCAGTATTTGTTAATCTCTTACATAAAGGGGCGAGTCTGTTTTTCGGTCTGTCTGTCTGTCTATCTTCTCCCCCTCGTAAGAGGTGACCCCCAACACCATATATATTCTGAATCAGCATGAGCGCGACGACCATTTTAGGCCAAAAAAATTTGACAAAAAATCTGACCCAAAAATTTGGCCAAAAAAATTGACAAAAAAAACGTAGCGGCCTCTTCTTCCTCCGACGCTCCTGCCGGAACAGGCAACACTTCGTTACCAACTTCTTCTGGCCAAGTCAGCCAGACGAGGAAGATTGCCCTGGCAGTTGCTTCAAGCGCATTGCTGCCACCCTGCTGGACGGAGAGCGCAATGCTCACTCGCCTTCAAGCTGCCATTCAACCTGGCCAAAGCGGGAAAATCCAACCGCCAACATTAGCCGTGGCTCCACAAAGGCCATGGCTGTTCCAAGAGTGCAAGCTCATCATCTGGGACGAAGCAACCAATGAGCCACAAAGGCGCCTTGAAGCACTCGACAACACCCTACAGGACCTTCGGCACAACACAAACGTCATGGAGTGTGCCCTCTCCTGCTCTCAGGCGACTTTCGGCCAAACCTTGCCAGTCATCGCCAAAGGAACAAGAGCAGATGCTGTCAATGCCTGCATCAAGTCGTCGTACCTCTGGAGCGAGGTGAACGCCACAGCCTGAAGACCAACATGAGGGTGCAGCCTCAGCGGCGATGAAGAAGCTGGCACTTCTCTTAGCAACTGCTGGAGGTCGGCAATAGCAGCATCACCACCACAGCTGATGGCCAAGTCAAGCCGCGATTCAGCAACGCAGGCGGACCATCACCTAGCTGATGACCAAAGTCTTCCCAAACCGTCACACTCCGCTACCAAGAACAAGACTGGTTGAAGCCAGCGAGCCATCCTTGCTCCCAAGAATTTGGACATGGATGACATCAACCGCCAAGCTGCCGAGCAACTGCCTGGCGACCCAACGAGCTACAAGTCGATGGACACAGTTCCTGATCCTCACCAGGTCATCACTATCCGACCGAGTTTCTCAACAGCCTGCACGCCTCAGGTCTGCCACACACAACTTGGTGCTCAAGTCGGGCGCCCATATTGCTAATGCGCAACCTGGATGCTCCAAAGCCTGCAACGGCACAAGGCTCACAGCTGAAGCAGCTTATGCAGAGTCATCGAAGCCAAAATCATGACAGGCAAGGGCAGCGGCGAAAATGTCTTCATCCAAGGATCCCGCTCATACTCATCAGACCTGCCATTTCATCTCAAGAGGCTGCAGTTTCAGTCAAGCTAAGCTTTGCCATGTCCATCAACAAGGCCCAGGGTCAGTCCCTCAGTGGTTGGACTCAACCTCAGTGAGCCAGTGTTCTCCATAGCCAGCTCTATGTGGGGGCTCCAGGGTGGTACCAAACAACCTCTAATCCTCTCTCAAGATGCAAGACCAGAATGTTGTGTACAAGAAGTGTAATCCGAAAACGAGTTGGGATGTCGAAGCTGGGGTCAAAGGTCAAAGGTCAAGAGTGTAAAAGAAGGGGGAACATTCCCTCTAACTTAAGGTATAGGGAGAAATGCAGAATTGCGGCACAAATCTAAACGGCTCGACCTAGGCTCGTGATAGTCGGTGTATAGCATCATGGTAGGAAAAGCCATCACTGTGCGAAATTGGCAGGTCACAGGTCAAAGGTCATAGGCACAGCAGCATTTTAGACATTTTCTGAGGACATGGTCAGACGGAACGATTGAAAAACTTTTTTGTTTCAGCAGTGACCTAGCATTTTTATGGCTTTATTGAGAAGGACCTTGAAATGTTACTTTCTGGCTGACATGCGAAGAGTAAGTGTCGGATACCTATTGACCCTCAAGAGGACGGTTAAACAGGATTTGTTTACTGTTAGAAAGAAATTTGACTGGCCGGTTTGCTAGTAGAATCTATACATGCCTGGATGTATGAGGTTACAATTCACAGTGAAATTTCAAAAGCTAAATTTGGTTGAAGAAGGTTTATGCTCCTTATGCTCCGTATAATTTCTATGGAATTCTTGTACTGTCAGTGTGTTACATGTAATGTATGCCACTGCCAGTGGCATGTGGTGGTGGTACTGTGTAGTTTTTGCCTGCTTAATTAGTTACAGGTGGCAGCTCTCTATTTGAGCCTGTAGGTTTGCGTAGGTAAATGGATGAGTGCTTACCTATTCTGTCTTGCAAATAGTTGTTGCTACTACGTACGATGGGAGCTTCCATCTTTATCCGAAGACACTTAAACGTCACGCGCCATCTCGTGCAACTTTTCATAACAGATCCCAACGAACATTCCTTGAGAAGGTTCCTGATACCATCCCTGTGCCTTCCACTGTTTCGGCGTGTATCGTGAACACATTTGCGGACTACAGGAGTTGACTAGAATCCCATCACTCCACCACAGAGTCACCGCAGTAGACGTTAGATGAGCGCTGTCGCTCCGCGGAACTTGTTTAGCAGCATATTTGCTTGTGCACTTAAGTAGTTGTTATTTCACTGGTTCTGGTTGCATATATTAGGAGTTAAATCAGGTTTTGTACTACTTTGAAGAATCACTAGGCCGTAGATATTTACCCTCAGGAGAATACTAGATCTGCAAAGTATGCATTATTATCTTTAGCTTTAAACTTCTGATTCTCTCATTTCGAAGATAGGAAGTCGATCACTTGTGCTCCATAATCATTGATCTGAAGTTCACTTCTAACTGTGACAGTGAACTTTATCTGCTTTATTAGGGTATTTGTGTTTACTAATAAATGTATTTTAACCATGCAGTTCAATAGTTCCACTCATATAATTTCCCTTTAGTTATACTACACGCAATTTTAGAAACAACATACAATAGGTTTCAATCTGTATTGTGGTTGCAACCAGGACAATATATAATAAACTCTATTTTTTCATATTAAAGGTTATTATCAACATCAAGTCCATCACGTCCATCACAAAGGAGAGAACAGCCCGTGTTGTGTCAAATGCTGTACAGATAACAACGTCAAGTGAACGTCACATCTTTCCATCAATAAACAACAGAGATAAGATTTACATGATGCTTTTCCGAATCTGGCAAAATTCCTTACTAGATCAGGTATGCTAAAAGTTATGCACGCATTACACGATGTTGTTTTATATTTTAAGAGAACATAAGAATTAAGGCTATAGTTAGGGGTGCTCATAGGGTCTATGTCCCCCAGGGTACTGCCGGAACGTACCCTGGGTACCCTGGGTAACTATTTGATATGGTTAGGGTTAGGGAGTAGGCGTAGGCGACTCCCTAGACTCGTTAGTGGCGTAGGCGAGGTACGGTCCGGCATATTAGATATTACCAGGGTACGTTCTGGTATACCGGACCGTACCCAGGGTACGTTCTGGCAGTACCCTGGGGGACATAGACCCTCTCAGCGTTAGTGGTGGGACCAGAGAGATGTACATTTGGTATTGCACTAAATATTATTGCTGAAATCATCTGCATAAAGACACATCACTATTTCTATCCTAATATCTGCATCTGTGTGCCCTAGATGTGTTGAAAGGCTATCATATGCGAGTCTTATTACTATAGCAACTAAATTAGGAAGTTATATCAATCCCTTTACTAGCAATGACGTGTACAATTTATCAGGTGCAGGATGTAGGCTGTAATCTATGGCACATATACAGATATATTAGTTGCAAATTAAGAGAGTTTAGAATTAACCAAGCAATTCTGTTTCTTCTCAAATAAGTCTATTTAGAGCAATTTACTTTTTAAACCTATAAATTTGCATTTTGGTAAAAACTAACCATTGTAAGAATAATGAATCCTAGAATATATAGGATATAAACGCATCTATCGGTCTTTACTTTCAGCCAATGTCACCACAAGATCTTTGGTATTGGATTCACAAGAACTATGGTGGTGACCTTGGATTGACAACTGAGGATGAGGATTATGTGGAGCCATCTAGCAACATTCCAGGAACTCAGTATTTAATCCATACGGATGACTATGACAGCAGCAGTTGTGACACCCATAGTATAAGTGATTCAGATACTCTGAAACATGCTAAAAAAAGGCAGAGAAGAAAGTCAGCAGCAGTCTATGCCCAGCATCTGAACGTCGATGAAGTGACGATTAAGAAGTCGTTCTCAGTCCCTGATATCGTAGTGAAAGTTGCCCTTGAAGTAAGACATAGAGCTCTATTAGACTAAACTTATTGCCGAGTTGTAGTAGTATTTTAGAGCAATTATCTTGGCATTTTGCATTCACTGGAAAACCGACATGTAAATCAATGCAGTTTTCTTACATAGTAATTATTGAATATAAGTTATTGTAGGTAGCAGCATCTCACATTCTTATTTTGCAGACTATGAAAACCAAATCCAGAATATAAATTTTTATTTTGCATCAGATTGTTATGGTCTTAAACTAACGAGCCTCGTTGCTGACAGTTGTCATGTACTTTATAAAATGACTCTTTATCATCATGTCATGTTGCTGTTTTTCATGAACAGACTAAGGGAACCGAAAAGAACAACAATACGAAATCACCAGCGAAAGGTGGCAAGACTAAGAGTAGTAAAAATGACACCAGCCAAAAGAACGAACCTGTGAAAGTGCAGAAGAATAGGACTCACTCAAATGACAGTACAGATAGCAGCTCTGAAGGGGAGGACAGTGGCGATGGGAGTGATGATGATGATGGTTAGCAAAGGTCTTATTAATGACAAGAGCGGGAGTGCATGTTACTGATCCTGATATTTAACTGTCAGAGCCTATATCAGTAGTTACATTGGTAGCATCAAAATTATCGAAAAATACATGTGGTACAAATGTGGCAATCAATATTTCATATTGGTTTCCATACATAATTTTTATCCTAGATTAATCATACATTATATTTTACCTACGTGCATACATCGTGCTAACACTAGCCGCTTGATCTTAATTTACCACCATGTATTATTTCATTTAAACTGTAGCTGCTTATGAATATAGCTTTGCAGACACTGATAGACATATTTTCTATTGTGTGTAAATATTCTAAAATTAATATAATAGTAGGTCATCATGTGGATCACTGTGATGTGTTTATTGTTGTAGGGCCAACATCATGCACATGTGATAATCACAATGGGTACAAGCCTATGGACATTGACCTTGATATATCTGCTAAGCAGGTGTACGAGAGCATATTCACAGATTCGCCGTGTATTCGGGACTTTCATGTCTCTAAGAAAATGTTTGGTATGTCAAGTTCTTATATTTACTTGTATAATCCATGCGGTTTCTTCAAATTTTTTCAGCACATGTTAATCATTTAGCAGAAAACCCTGTCACTACTCTTACTGTGATCATCCTTGCTCATGCTTCCTAATTACCTCCGCCAGGGGCTTGGCGGAGGTTATGTTTTCACCGGCGTGTGTTTGAGTGTTGGTTTGTGGGTTTGTGTGTTTGTGCATGGGTTGGTTTGTGTACAGCCTAACGCATGCACGCTCGTTCACCACACACCATGCCACAGAAACACACACGTACACGCATGCACGCTCGTTCACCACACACCCATGCACAGAAACCACACACGTACACGCACATGCACGCTCGTGTCACCACACACCCATGCCACAGAAACACACACGTACACGCATGCCGCTCGTTCACCACACACTCCATGCACAGAAACACACACGTACACGCATGCACCGCTCGTTCAGCCACACACCCATGCCACAGAAAACACACACGTACACGCATGCACGCTCGTTCACCACACACCCATGAACAGACGCACGCACAGAGACACGCACACGCGCGCACACATGCTCGCACGTACAGCACTAACAACATTAATGGCCAAAAGTCAAAATACAATTTACAGAGTGATTGGGCTAATATATTCAGTATTCCACACACAACAATAGCACCTTTCAAAATGACCAGATATTGGCAGATATTCCCAATAAGCATTTCATAATAATTTAACTAATAACGGCTATGTAAGCCATTTGAGACCACAACATGATGCCTGATGCACAAGTTTTCTCACCATTAAATAATACATTCATTATGATAATTACAACAGTAAATGACTGGAAGCATTCTATGTTAGCCAAGTTTATATCATTCGAAGGTTTAATCTTAAGTTAATTGTATAAAAATGCATTACCATGTACTCAGTATGCCCATGTACAAACAGAAGAACCAGGTTTGTGGGTTTGTAGACTTATTATTGAAGGTTACCTTCTTTAACTGTTTGGTGGTCGTTGGTCAAAACACTGTGATATGGTTATTGTATTGGTAGCAAGTGCATCCTTAAGATCGGTAATCGACTTCTGCATCTGTAAAATTTTAAAATGTAATAAAACATTAGCTACACACACGCCCGCACGAGCGTGCACACAAACACACATAAATTTCGCTCTCTCGCTCTCGCTCTCGCTCTCGCTCTCGCTCGTCTCTCTCTCTCTCTCTTCTCTCTCTCTCTCTCTCTCTCTCTCTCTCCTCTCTCTCTCTCTCTTCTCTCTCTCTCTCTCTCTCTCTCTCTCTCTCTCTCTCTCTCTCTCTCTCTCTCTCTCTCTCTTATATATATATATATATATATATATATATACATACATAAGCAGATACAAAATTTAATTATCAGTATGCCAAAACTCAAACCGTCTGTACATAACAGAATCCACTTCCCCTTCGAAATTCAAAAATGTTAAATAAACATTGGTGTAGATCACCATGCAATAGCAATTAATTGTTAATCTACAATTTTCTACAAATTAAATTATCAACTGGTTCATACTTCTATGCATAGTTCACCCCAAATATGGATTTTTTGCCAATATTTTCACTTTTGACGCGAGTGCATTTAATGAACTATTTCTATAACTTTTTCAATTTGATTGATCAAGTTAGTAGATACTAATAACTTGAAGTAACTTGGCACCTGCTCGCTCACCTGCTCAACCATTTGTGCTGTCACTGTCACAACGTCACTCATCTTTTCCATCTGCCTGCATTGTGTAGGTTATTTTTGTTGGTAAACAGCTTCAGCCAGTCGTTATCCGATGTGGGATAGCTTCTATAAGATGTAATTGTTTTAAGACATATATTTTCATGTTAGTGCAAATAATATTACTGAAAGAATATAGGTTTTAAAGATAAGAAAGCAAATTAGTACATAAGTCAAACTCACAATTTAGGTATTAAATACAATCCACAGCTAAGATAATAACAATAATACAGACACACTATGATACATTGGAAACAATAAGAAATAGCTATAATCATTATGATTGCATCTGCCATTGCCATAAAATTCAAAATATCTCTCATGCAACTCTTACGCGTAGCTTTGCTATGCACGAGTGAGTGTGCGTGCTTGCATGACCGTGTGTGTGCGTACATGCGTGCATAAGATATATCAACTTTAAATTAGAATATAATTACACACATACCCCCCAATCTTGTTGAAATCGAACAAGTCTCCATAAATATCTTGTTGTGTGCTCTTGTACTCAAGTGCCTTTAGCTGACTATACAGCATCAACATTCACCACTACTACTGACAACATCCTAAAAAACAAACAGCATTATAAATAAGGGAAAAATCGGAGTATCATTATAGGTGGCAGATTTCTTAAACAAATATTTTCAATCAAATTCTAGCTGCATTTACTACTATTATAGTACCACATGCAGTCAAGTATGGTCATGCACCGCACACACACGCATGCCACACACACAGTGCCACACATGTCACACACGCACATCCACACATGCACACGCGCCCCCCACACACAACATGCGAATGCACACAAACACACGCACGCACGCCGCACACAATATCAACTAGGTAAAGCACATACGGCATAAGCACGTGACACCGATATAGCAAATGTACTTACACTATGATCATAATGATTAGGACCGTGTTTGCACCTATGCCAAATATGGAAGAAGACGCATAGTATGGCACTCCAGCTGAAATGAAAATAGAATTATATATAATAAATTATATATAATAAATCTATTATATTTATGGCAGGCAATAGTTCATTCAAGAAATTAGTCAGCGCCACAAAATCTTACCACTTTTTGGTACACCTTGGCGGTGCCCTCTGCACTGCAATTTTTGGCTTAAATTCGGCATTGGGTTCTGCAGAGCGCAGTTTTCCAGATGATTTGGGTGTGTTTGCATGCTCTTTCAATTTTCTCAGCTGGGAATCGAAAACACGGTTATTTTAGACAAAAATACATATATTATAAGAACACTGAAACATCAGTTGACACAAATTAAACTACTAAATCCAGCACGTGACAGGCA
>NW_014578930.1:16385-20859 GCF_000485595.1 Priapulus caudatus
TGAAAACTCTTTGAGGAGGGAAATGCAGCTTGAGGCTCCTTGGAATCAGACTGCTGACTTTAATGATGTGTTGCTCCAGTCCACAGCTTTTTGTCTCAGCATGCTACAAATGCATGATGCAACATCCATGACCGAGTCAAGCAATTAAAGCTTTGAAAACAAAGACAGGAGAAAAGGAGCAATCGGTACACCGAAGCTGTGCACTCTGCCACCCACCAATGAAGCATTCTAAGAAAATGTCAAAAGAACACACTATCAGTGCTGCATCTGGAGACATGCCCTACAAGAGCTCCAGACCTTGATCCCACAGAATATGGCTGGGTAAGGGATGAGGAAACTAAGTCCCTACAGCCTGTCACTCCTAGTTACGACTCCCCCAGCACCAGATTACATACTCAAGCTCATCAAGTGTTCTTGTTCTTCGGAGAGTCCATGCACGTCCAAGGGCTGTGGTTGTAACATTGGTAGCTGGCGTGTAGCAGGTTTTGCAATTGTCAGGGCAGTGCTGCATGTTGTAATGAACAAACTAGAGTCGTCCAACACGAAGCCTTTGATGACGAGGAAGAGGAGGAGGACGATTAAAGCCAACTGATTTTGTTTTGAAATTGTACAGAAAAATGTAAATTGTAGGTAACCTATAAAACTCATTTTGTGGATTTTGCGTGTTTAACATAAAGGGAAGGTTTTGCGGTAAATAAAAACAATTTTTATGCCTAATCACAGACGTTTATGCTTGTATTAGTCTACAACTATTTCAAAATGTCAAATGCATCTGTAAATGATGGTATATATAATTTTTACATGCATTGGCATCTCATTATTGGACACTAAGCTTTATTTAATCCAAATTCAATTTTTTATGATGCGGTTTTGGATAAATCTACATTAAATAAATTCCCCACAACTGAGCAACTGCCAGTTGTTAGAAATGCCTTATTTGGTGCAAGAACATAAGAAAACGAACTAAGAAAAACTATATACCTCCATGCAAACCATATGCCCTATTCTGCGGACTAATATACCTGGTTATCTTTTGTGTGGGCAATCTTGTCACCAAGTGTGGTTTTTACAGGAAGGTTATAGGTAAGGGTTCGATGCTGGCTTTCCATCTTCTTGCAGCATCCATTCTTCAATGTCAATATTCTTAAATACAATAACAAAACAAATAATTCAACTTACACATAGGGCTACCAAGCTATAAATATATGAGTAAAGATACATTTAGCATCAAACTTTATTGAAATAACAAGATCTGACATAAATTTTGTCTGCTCATAATGTTTCATAAATGATTTCAAAACATGCTCAAATAAATTTCATAACAGTCAAACAACTCTCACAGGTAGTGTCCACATGGGCGTTTCTTAAATAGCAGGTATATAAGACAGCACTTAAGACAAGAGAGCAACTCCTATGATGGTAAATTCAGCGTATTTTTGAGAGTTCCCCACCAGTCCACCTTTGTAGATATAGAGAAAATTATAAGGGTTTGGTCATACCATCTGTGCCAGTGGACATGGTAAGCCCAGGCACATGAAGAACCTGCATGGTTACTAGTGTACGGGTGATAAAATCAAAGCAATTTAATCTCATGTACTCTATGTGACAACCAATTATACAAAAATGCCTTGCAGTGTGATTAAAGTACAATTCGGATTAAATGAAGGATAACTTTGGAATGAAGTAATATTCAATAGCTTTTTTTACGCTGTCCTTGCAATTCACTGTACTCGCACATTTGTACTTGCAATACTTATTTGCTGTCTCGCAATTTTGCAATTTTGCCACCACCTACACTTATAATTATAAGTTTCTTGACCTTACTAAAAAAAAACCACAAGGTAGATAGAGAATCAACTAGAGCACTCGGAGAGCACAGACCTCCACCAAGACAGCTCAATTCTCCACTGTGAAATTTTTTTATTATTAAATTAAATAATAATTGGATCCGGATCACCACCAAAATGCTATCAATTCTAAGTTACCCCATTTCTGACTATCCTGAAAATTTTATTTTATTAATTAATTGGATCCGGATCACCACGAAAATCTCATCAATTCTAAGTTAGCCATTTCTGACCTATCCTGAAAATTTTATGACAAATCCGTCCATAACTTTTACAGTTGTACGTGTGTGTTTCTGTGCATGGGTGTGTGGTGAACGAGCGTGCATGCGTGTACGTGTGTGTTTCTGTGCATGGGTGTGTGGTGAACGAGCGTGCATGCGTGTACGTGTGTGTTTCTATGCGTGGGTGTGTGGTGAACGAGCGTGCATGCGTGTACGTGTGTGTTTCTATGCATGGGTGTGTGGTGAACGAGCGTGCATGCGTGTACGTGTGTTTCTATGCCTCGCAGGGAGATTACTGTAACTTGTGCTCATTATGTTAATACTTATAAAATTTTCAGCAATCTAATCATGAGTTTATCTAGTTTTCTTGCATGATAATAATATATTAGGTACTGTTATACACAATGTGAGACTCTAATATGTTTTTTTTATTTTTAATGATTAAAATTTATATTAATTATATTTATATTATCAAATTAAAATTTAATAATGGTATTTTATTTTTATAGTAGGATGATCAATAATGGAATTAGTAAAAACAATTAACTGTGTTTCATATATTTTGTGACCGTTATCTATACATTTTTTTCTGTGCTTCAAGTAAAACTAAATCCAATATTGGCGTGCATATGTCTATGGATATATGTTAATTATCCATCCATCCTGAAATAAGTGTATTGCTGTATCAAAAGAAGTGTGATTAGGTTTTGATTAGTAATTTCATATTTACAAAAAAAATGAAAAAATAAAATGATATAATATAATGTAATATAATATATATATATATATATGTATGTATGTTATATGATGTAATATTGCAGTGACATCATGAGCTAATAATACATTATTATATATATTATATTATATTATATTATTGGTGATATGTTTGTAACGTAATAATCTACGTGGCTTTCCAATAAGCTGCATATCTTATTATATTCAGATTTTAAATGTGTCTATAGCATTGGCCTGTTATTGTATAGTATAACATCTGTGGTAAACATCGTGGTATATGTTCACGTAATTTCAAATATTGTGATGATTTAATAAAATATAAACGGTTAATATTTTACAATGACTCGTAGCGTTATTCAAATTGTTTGAATATGATTCTCTTATTCCCCAACAAAAGACCTTATTATATCGCGATCTTTATCGCGGAAAATAATATTAGTTACCATGACTATATCACTACTAATAGTAACAGGAATATAGTAATAATAGTGATGGGCACGGTGCCTAATAGTTGCGTGTTGGGCGCGTATGTGTTACGTTACGCAACAGTTATTTTCACACACTGCCGCGATTTTGGGTCGTCTTTCGCGCTATAAATAGAGAATAAGGCTACTGATATACTAGCATAAAATAAATGTGTCTATATGCGTACGTTCGTCAAACGTGCGCGTGTGGGTTTATGGGTAGGTATCTACGATATATTTGCGCGGTGTAGTGTAATGAACATAGTCATGTCTGCATCGTCAGAGAATACTTAGTGAAAACGTTATTTAATTTCAGAATTAATGGTCATTAAAACATGTTTCGACAAGAAAGAGTCCTACACCTACTATTGCAATAATAGCTCATGAAGTAGAGTAGTTTAAATGGAGCTCATGGAGAGTAGCTCATGGAGAGTAGTTTAAATGCATTAATTAAGCACTGTTTCGATTGAGAACGTAGTCAACGAAATTTACAAACTTCTAAAAATCGTAAAATACTCATATAAATGCTGCACGTATAGACCATTCATGACACATATTGACAATATTCTCACTAGTACATTTATCGTAATCGATTACCACGTGACGAATATTAAAAACATTTTAACGTATCTACTCTGGGCGCAAGAAACAACATTACTACACACTTATGTATGCACGCGTGTTATGAAAGTACGCGCAGTGCACAACTATAAATGTGTGGTTAAACATAATGCCTTCTCGTGAAATCACATGGGGGGTGGGGTCGTTAGCAATGCCATACTGAACCACGGTAACCCTTTATAGCCATTGATCAGCACCGACTAACATCCAAGTCGGAATCCGACGATATATCCTCATTCTGCTCTTCCCCGTCTTGAACCGGAGAAACCACCCGCCGTAGTGGAGCGCTGTCTGGCGATTTCGTGTCGGGGGACGGAACAGTAACGGTAACGACAACAGACGGCGGAATCGAATTTTTCTTTGGTCTTCCCTTCGGTTTTGTAGGCGCTTCCAGGCCGCCTCCCTGTAACACCTGTAACAACATATACGTTGATAAAGGTCATGCTTGTCATTGCATAACACGACAAATTATTGTGTGAGTACAACATGAATCTATCTATCTATCTATTTATCTATCTATCTATCTATCTATCTATCTATCTATCTATCTATCTATCTATCTATCTATCTATCTATCTATCTATCT
>NW_014578930.1:20869-29110 GCF_000485595.1 Priapulus caudatus
TATCTATCTATCTATCTATCTATCTATCTATCTATCTATCTATCTATCTGTCTATCTATCTATCTATTAATCTATCTATCTATTCATCTATTAATCCATCTTACTACATATCTATCTAATCCTTATCTCTCTGGCCCTCACTACATCACTATAAATGAATCTCAATAGTGGCAATGGAATCTCATGGCAATTATTTAAAATAAAATTTATTACGACATTCTTTTTTGTGCGGCAGTGGAGAAAACGCCCGTGGAAACGGTTTGCTGCCTTTTTGCACCAACTACGCGGATCCGCGTTTTTCCTACTGCGCACCCCAGCCGACGTTATAATATCATTTACGTCTTAAACATTTGTTCTCTATAAGGGCGTTAGCCTACTCTACATCATGCTGAAATAATTCAGAAATTTAAATATTAAAGTATGGCGCTTGTTTTTCTCGCCATGGAGCGCTGTCAATCATAGGCGAGATGGAAGTGTTAGCTGTGCGCACACGTGGTCGCTAATGAATGCTTCCGGCAGAGATTTCTGACATCCATTACTTCGCTGCAGGCAAGGCAGAAGGGGTTACATTTAATAGCCAGCCAGCTTATTTATGCACCGGTTTTGTGTAATGTATTTGTTATGTTTGCGGCGCCTATATGAATGCCACATGCGTACACAGAAATGATATCAGAGATATCATAGGGAGAAGAAACACGTCAAAACAAGCTTAGACAAATTATTGGTACAAATTATTTACAGGCGCTAATAGAAAAACTACGATGAGCAAATGTACGAGAATATATCATTTACATAATATAATTGACAGGGGCACAATGGTAATCAAGCTATATTATAATTTTGTAATGTATTGTTTCAAAATGACTGAACTAGGTGTTTTTTACTCGCCAGCGATAATTAGTGCTTTTATAATAGCCGCGGGTTACTCAGAATTTCATTCAGATGATAGTCTACTAGCGAATTGTATGTTTGACAGCAGATGTAGGGATCTGTGACATCATTATTCCAGTAGACCGTATGATGCTCATTTGGACTTATATACGTGCTAGCAGGAGTGAATAATAATAGATCCTGGTGTTAGGAATATAACATTGTGTCTAAATTAATTTAAGTGGATCGAGGTAACGCTGAGTAGTTTTTAAATGTCTACAGATCAATCCATATGTGCCTTTCTCTGTGTAAGCTATTTACCAGCCTCATTCCCGGTTACCAGAGGCTAGCTCTCTGGTACAGCTGTTTAAACACGTGTGTGTCACCGTTAACCTATACAACGAGGCGGTTCTTGCACATATTACAATAAATAGATAGAATAGTACGTATTTAATTCTAGGATTATATCTGGCTGTGTTGTATAGATCGTTAATTACCTCTCTCAAATGGCTGCGTTTAGTGGTAATACTATCAACATTCTGGTAGCGATGTACGTGGAAATCTGCGGACTACTTTCACCAGGAGTTCAAAAATAAGGAGGTTTCTAATCTCTATTTATGTACTTCTGTTTTCACTATGTATGATTTCGCCTGATCGAAAGCACGCAGCTATATGCGTCAGCTCGTGCCGCGACCTATTCGTGGTGTCCGTTTTTTGTCAATTTCATTGTGAAACTTCTACGATAGTTTTATGTTTATTTCGGGTTTCTTCTTTCCGAAATAAGCCGTCTGGCTCTACTGCCAATAGCTTGTCGCTGTTCGCAATGCGTACAAACCAATCGACTTGAAGAGTATTTCGATTGATACACATTATATCATTATACACAGCATTTCATTTTCCCTCATTTCATTCCCCTCAGTTATGCGTTCTATTTTAAATAAATTAGTCTAGCTAATCCATAGACGTCAGAGCTGTACCATTGCACACCGCTGCTTGATAGGTGAAGCCGCTATGCGACAACGCCTTGCAGACACCACCTAAGTGCTGCGAGAGTACAACGCTGTCGCAAACAAAAACAGCGGTCGAACCCTATGTATGGATGGCGCAGACTAGCGGTGCTGGCAATGAATTTAACGCCTACTGCGATACGATCTCACTTACTAATCGGCTACAGCTTGAAAGAGCCACTAACTTATTACGCTAATATACCACTTTAGAAACTAGAGAGGAAATCAATTCCGGCCCACCAGAGTGTTGACTGCATGCTTATATGATCATGCGTTATCACGGACGCGGCCCGTGAATATGCGAGTTCGTCGTTGACATCGATACTGCAGCGATTTCGTACGAAAATGTAGAATGTTTTCTAGATAATCGTGACGAAATAAACTTGAAGTGAAACCTTTTTATGTATTGCCCCTATTCATCGGATAGATCGTTTCGCCAGTTCGCAATCACAGCAGCGCAATAATTGGTTTTAATACTGCGACAAACTTCACGATGCTATGATAACATGTCACGAGACACGAGCTGACTCGTTCTCACGGTTAGTGGTGAAATTCTAACGCTGACCGATGGCGGGCGGCCGAGCAGCGTCGGTGCACTTAGTGACAGTCGCGATATGACTGACGCTGCTGCTTTGATGCGAGTGACGACCATGCGATGCGCAGCTGTTAACACAAAGCGAGATCACCCGCACTAAGCGTTGTCAACTGATAGTTTATTTGCTTGCAAAACTGTCAATCGGCGCGCAATCTCCAGCAGCAGATGCGGAGGGTGCTAGGGCGCTATTGTCAAGCAATCCGGCCGGACTAGGCAATACGTTGGCAACAGCGCGCTGGCTGGACATGCAGCCATTGCCGCGAAGAAGGCTACGTTAGATTGGTATAAAACTAATTTAATATAAAAAACAAACTAACTTATATAATTTTTTTGGTAATTCTCGATACGCATTAATACGGGGGACATAGATAGGAGAGTGATAAGTACAGTGTATTAATTTGTGATACATGACTAAACAATATTATTATTGTGTAACAACTGATAGCGCTCGTTCGCGTATTCAGTAGTAGTTATTATATATACGGTATATTTTGTAATTACCCATTATTATTATTTATAGCGCACGGACATTAGCGACGCATATAGCAGTGCGTGATATTTAATATATATTTTTTTTAGTAAGGTCAAGAAACTTATAATTATAAGTGTAGGTGGCGGCAAAATTGCAAAATTGGCGAGACAGCAGTAAATTGCAAGTACAGTGAATTGCAAGTACAAATTGCGAGTACAGTGAATTGCAAGGACAGCGTAAAAAAAGCTATTCGAATATTACTTCATTCCAAAGTTATCCTTCATTTAATCCGAATTGTACCTTTAATCACACTGCAAGGCATTTTTGTATATATTGGTTGTCACTATAAGTACATGAGATTAAATTGCTTTGATTTTTATCACCCGTACACTAGTAACCATGCAGGTTCTTCATGTGCCTGGGCTTACCATGTCCACTGGCACAGAATGGTATGACCAAACCCTTATAATTTTCTCTATATCTACAAAGGTGGACTGGTGGGGAACTCTCAAAAATACGCTGAATTTACCATCATAGGAGTTGCTCTCTTGTCTTAAGTGCTGTCTTATATACCTGCTATTTAAGAAACGCCCACTGTGAACACTACCTGTGAGAGTTGTTTGACTGTTTATGAAATTTATTTGAGCATGTTTTGAAATCATTTATGAACATTATGAGCAGACAAAATTTATGTCAGATCTTGTTATTTCAATAAAGTTTGATGCTAAATGTATCTTTACTCATATATTTATAGCTTGGTAGCCCTATGTGTAAGTTGAATTATTTGTTGTTGTTATTGTATTAAAGATATTGACATTGAAGAATGGATGCTGCAAGAAGATGGAAAGCAGCATCGAACCCTTACCTATAACCTTCCTGTAAAAACCACACTTGGTGACAAGATTGCCCACACAAAAGATAACCAGGTATATTAGTCCGGCAGAATAGGGCATATGGTTTGCATGGAGGTATATAGTTTTTCTTACGTTCGTTTTCTTATGTTCTTGCACCAAATAAGGCATTTCTAACAACTGGCAGTTGCTCAGTTGTGGGGAATTTTATTTAATGTAGATTTATCCAAAACCGCATCATAAACAATTGAATTTGGATTAAATAAAGCTTAGTGTCCAATAATGAGATGCCAATGCATGTAAAAATTATATTATACCATCATTTACAGATGCATTTGACATTTTGAAATAGTTGTAGACTAATACAAGCATAAACGTCTGTGATTAGGCATAAAAATTGGTTTTTATTTACCGCAAAACCTTCCCTTATGTTAAACACGCAAAATCCACAAAAATGAGTTTTATAGGTTACCTACAATTTACATTTTCTGGTACAATTTCAAAACAAAATCAGTTGGCTTTAATCGTCCTCCTCCTCTTCCTCGTCATCAAAGGCTTCGTGTTGGACGACTCTAGTTTGTTCATTACAACATGCAGCACTGCCCTGACAATTGCAAAACGCTGTACACGCCAGCCTACCAATGTTACAACCACAGCCCTTGGACGTGCATGGACTCTCCGAAGAACAAGAACACTTGATGAGCTTGAGTATGTAATCTGGTGCTGGGGGAGTCGTAACTAGGAGAGTGACAGGCTGTAGGGACTTAGTTTCCTCATCCCTTACCCAGCCATATTCTGTGGGATCAAGGTCTGGAGGCTCTTGTAGGGCATGTCTCCAGATGCAGCACTGATAGTGTGTTCTTTTGACATTTTCTTAGAATGCTTCATTGGTGGGTGGCAGAGTGCACAGCTTCGGTGTACCGATTGCTCCTTTTCTACCTGTCTTTGTTTTCAAAGCTTTAATGCTTGACTCAGTCATGGATGTTGCATCATGCATGTTGTAGCATGCTGAGACAAAAGCTGTGGACTGGAGCAACACATCATCAAAGTCAGCAGTCTGATTCCCAAGGAGCCTCAAGCTGCATTTCCCTCCTCAAAGAGTTTTCAACATCTTGCCCTTTCCGATCCCGTGGCACATGGCAACAGTGCCGCAACCTGTCAGGGCATGGGCTGGTAACATGTCGGGAATGATACTGGAAAGCTTTATCACTGTAGCACTAATATCCACAACAGCTCTGCCTTTCCTTGGTGGCTGCATTATCATAGGGATGTTAAGCCCTCTATCGAGGTAATGGTACAGCAACAGAACGTACACATCTGTGTCATCTGCCTCAACAATGACTTTCTTCTTCTCTTCTTGTGCTGCATATATCGCCTGTGCTGTGACGATTGTGTCTGCTTCTTCATGGTCTGTCTTGAGGTCTGTTCTCTGAATTACTAAGCCGTATGGAGAAAACGCTACAGGCACTTCATCTTGGCCAGTAATGACTAACGTGTGGGGATGGCCTCCCAGTACATCCATGTCACCTTTAAAGTCCTCACAAATAATTTGGATCAGTTGCTTCTTGTTCTGAGAGATGTTTAAAATCTGGTTCTGTGGAGGGAGCGGTGATGATGCCTGTAATTGGAACACCCTACAACCACCTGGACCCCGTGCCTTGCGGACTGAACACTTGGTGACACAAATAAACTACTAAATCCAGCACGTGACAGGCACGTATATATAGTTCTTTTGATAATCAATACAAATAAATAATCAGTGTGTGCACTAATTCTACACCATCAGCTATTAAATGCTACTTTTGAAATTTGTTTAATTCATAAATATTTGATGACAGGCGCACCTAGACTTTTGTAATGATCTAACAATCCAGCATCTGTGTTCTTTTCGATCAATGCTAACAAAGTAAAACAATATCACATGTTAATAATACATTATCACATAACATAACTACCTGCACTTTTCATCTGATAATATGCTGAAGTGCCAAAAAACATAATCAATGAATATCTATAATTTATAATTAAATATATAAACCACTCCTATGTGAAATAACCTTCCTAAATATTCTCACGGATTGCTAGGTATACTTGCATTTTATGAACCCGAATGTGCTCTTTACGTAGTTATGTTCCACGTGACTACGATATGGCCTCCGTTTGTTTAGAAATGCTAGTAATGCAGAAAAGCGAAGAAATAGTGAAGGTGTCGCCGTATGGTATGTTCCCATTCGTTTACTTCTGAAGACACCATTATAAACTTGTTTGGCACCTTCTTGACAACAACCTGAATAGAAGGGAGAAATGACAAGAATAGACCCATTAAAAAAAAACTCTCAATCTACTATAATTCAACCTGCTAGCAGATATTTCACAACCAGAGTCAGGTGCATAAATAGGAGGTAACGAAGCCTCAACACCACTGCAATTACTTGGTTTACTGCTTTGGGGTACTGATGTAGACTGTAGTGTGAAGAAGTACTCACAGAAGTTTCATAGAAAAAAGAAGGAATAAGTGCAGGAGAAATGGTAATGCTCACAGTTATTATTACAATTGAAACGAATAGAAATAAATATACAGCCGGATACACCGGATCTAATTTTAGAATTAAGTCATTTCATTATATAGTCTGGCAGAAAAGATGGCTTTTTTACTTGAACCTTGCAATTGGGTATATCGTTTTTTTTATTGCTCTAAAAGTTTGCCTTCATAGTCTACTTCAATGATCCACCAACTGTCACTCTGGCAGTGGTGGGTAATTTACTCTACACACCCTTTATTTAATATCTAGCGCTGCTGGTACCCGCTGCACTGCAAAATCGTGCTACTAATTCATACTACTAATAATCGAACACAAGAGGAACATTGGTAACAAGTGCCGCAAAGCGACAGCGCTCATCTAACGTCTACTGCGGTGACTCTGTGGTGGAGTGGTGGATTCTAGTAAACCCTGTTAGTCCCAATGTGTTCACATACACGCCGAAACAGTGGAATGCACAGGGATGGTATCAGGAACCTTCTCAAAGAATGTTCGTTGGGATCGTTAGAAAGTTGCCACGAGATGGCGCGTACGTTTAAGTGTCTTCAGATTAAAGATGGAAGCTCCCATCATACGTAGTAGCAACACTATCTGCAAGACAGAATAGGTAAGCACTCATCATTTATCTACGCAGCCTACAGGCTGTGCAATAGAGAGCTGCCACCTGTAACCAATTAAGGCAAAACTCCACAGTACCACCAACACATGCACTGGCAGTATGCCACTGCAGTGGCATACGTTACATGAACATACTGACAGTACAGAATGCCATATAAATTATATGATTTAAGGAGCATAAACCTTCTTTAACCAAATTTAGCTTTTGAAATTTCACTGTGACATTGTACCCTCGTACATCCAGGCATGTATAGATTCTACTAGCAAACCCGGCAGTCAAATTCTTTCTAAACAGACAGTCAACAAATCCATGTTTAACCCTCCTCTTGAGGGTCAAAAGGTTATCTGACACTTACTCTTCGCATGTCAGCAGAAAGTAGATTTCATGGTCCTTTCAATAATGCCATAAAAATGCTAGGTCACGCTGAAACAAAAAGTTTTTCAATCGCTCCGTCAGACCATGTCCTCAAGAAAATGTCTAAAATCTGCCCTGTGCCCTTGACCTTTGACCTGTGACCTCCAATTTCGGCACAGTGATGGCTTTTCCTACCATGATGCTATACACCGACTATCACGAGCCTAGGTCGAGCCGTTTAGATTTGTGCCGCAATTCTGCATTTCCTCCTATACCTTAAGTTAAGGAGTGAATGTTCCCCCTTCTTTTACACCTCTTGACCTTTGACCTTTGACCCCCAGCTTCGACAGCCCAACTCGTTTTGACGATCCCCCAATGTGCCGAATATCGTGACCGTACGTCGAGCGGTTAAGATTTGTGCCCAACTGTTGACGGACGCTCGGCCGGGACGGACGGACGACGATCGTCGCGATTCTACAGCTGCATCTGACTATGTCAGATGACTAAAAATGGAGAATAACATTGCACACAATATCAATATTTACAAATCAGTCTAATAAGATAATAAGTTTGGTAAAAAACTGTTACGTATGACATTTATTTGACAGCACAACCCAACTTAGAACCCTGGACATAATAGTAATATGGTGTAAATGACAAAAAGTATTATAAACAGCATGTACGAATGGGTTGCACTTTTCATTTCAAAGCCTCTTGATAAACAATGTTTTTCGTCGTATTCTCTGTGTCAAATGTGTAGAGATTCCTGGGCGTCTCCAACTGTTGAGCTCCCCACGTACAGCTGTCGTGGAGAAGCAGGACTGTCGGAGGTGCATGTAGCTAGCCCACTATGTAGAGGTTTCAAAGAAATCGTACAACAGCGCCTAAGGATGGGGATGTATATCTCGTCTTTGACAGGATATTCAATACAGC
>NW_014578930.1:32013-36248 GCF_000485595.1 Priapulus caudatus
GTGTGTGTGTGTGTGTGTGTGTGTGTGTGTGTGTGTTGTGTGTGTGTGTGTATGTGTGTGTGTGTGTGTGTGTGTGTGTGTGTGTGTGTGTGTGTGTGCGTGTGTCTGTGTGGGGAGGGGGAGGGTGTAGCCAGAACGTTCATACAGAGTTACTCGGTTAGGCACGAGGACGACCCATATTAACATAATGTATTATTTCTGATTCTCAATCATTTTTACATGTGTGTACGTCACGAAGTCACATATATTTATTGAACAAACTATATGTGACTTGTTATATCCTACGCGTTCACACGAACCGGAAGTCAGTTTACAGCGTAGAATTTATGAAGAATCGAAAATAAACCTATTTCACATACTTCACAATAGCAGCCAATCTTACTTCACATATAAATACAGATGGTACTCTGTTCGCTGTAATATAGAAGCATGCAGAAGCAGCGCGTGTGTTAATATGATCGTACTGACCGTTTCGGAATGTACACAACTGCATAGACCTCCTGTGAGGTAAACGTTTAACCGAAATAACGCGTGTGTACGTCCGTGCTGTACTTCCCCTTGTAGTATGCAACTCCTTGTGAAATATCGCAAGCTGTAGCTGCGTATTAGACCCATAAGTTCTTCTTTAGATTGTTCCAATCGAGGCAGGATATGATGTTCTTAATTGTAAAGCGCCGTTAGTTAGTATGGAAGGTGTTATATTTGAGTGTCATGAAGACGATAACGGTAAGAGGTAATTACATCAGTTTCTATGGAATTTTAATGCCATAATTGTTACGTTTTATTGTAACTTTTTATTGCATATTAATTGTTTTATTGCATTTATGTTGCATGCAATGTTTTGTTAAATTTATTTTATTGCATATTTTATTATATGCGATTGCCTATTAATATATACAGGCATGCATTCACGTGCTTATATGCACGTGTACATTTTGGAAGCAGTAATGGTCAAGAAGAGTGCGCTTTTGCACTAGTGTAGGTTTACCAATTAGCGCTAGCCCGCTGCGCCAGGAAAGCGCTTAGAGATGAAATAACAGTTGCAGATGCAAGTAATCAGAGAGATCGACGTTTCTGTCGCGCGCAACGTTTACCAAACATTAAATTCCTGTCAGAGATCACACGCAGTATTCAATCTCCGGAGACTATTTGGGAAACCTAGCGTAGGCGGGTATATGGTGTTCAATGCCAGCAGAATATACAGAGCTTCTTGTGTTTTAACTGATATATATTATTTACACTTACATTTCAATAATGCAGCGTTTGTTGTTATACGTAACGTAATCATCCAATGTAAAAATTAATTTGGTTGATTCTCTGACTCATAGGGTAGGTAAATCGATTTAATAAATGTCAGCAGCAATATAGCGTGTGTATAATCCTCAAGCTATGGTGTTACACGCACCACGAACGAACATGTTTGTTCTGGTGGGCAGTAATATTTTTGCTTATCCTCACGCTGCGAGGCAGCTCCCGTGTAGTTGCGTCTATTTATTCGTAATGTGCATGACGCTAATAATAAAACATCACCATGGTGGGTTTTTCGATATCGATAAGCTTTACATTCTTAGGTTTCATGCGAAAACAAACTGTCGGACCCCACTACCTGCTGTTGACCAAATTTGGGCGCCAATTCAGCTCCTAAAAACACAAACATTTAAACATATTATTCAAGCGGGTGTTATTATTGCTGGAGTTAACAGAATAGGGTGGTACCGCCTGAGCACATATCAGGCATGTAGAATACATTGTAACTGTTAGTTATTTTAGGAGCAAATGAGAGTTTGGTCCGACCTCGGCGAACCTCGCACAGGCAACGAAATTCATTCGGGTAGGTGTCGTGCCGGCTGAGACAGCGCGATACGATCTGAGACTTCGCATTTGGATTGCGGGCGCGATATCGTTTATATGCTTAACATACTTATCGCTATGTCTGCGCTTGTTTAATCACAATGAAAATAAGCGCTCAACTAAATTCCAATGTGATCTGATGCATGATACATGCGAAATAAAAGAATTAATTTAACTTATGAGGATTTTTCGCGGTAACAGTTTTGTAATAAATAAAAAACTTGTTAACTCATGATTAAATTAGAGGAATTTCATGTACCAGTAGGTACGCTTCATATTGTTAATATTAAATACATTATACTGTAAATCGATACGGAATATTATTATAGATAAATATAAAATTATGTAAAAAATCATATATAATATATTCTGTATTCGAGTCGTCTAGCTCAGCTAAAATTAATGTGCAGTGATATATATCCTCATTACACTGACATGGACTCAACATGCGACGCGGTATACTCCGTAGAAAAGTTGACATGTGTCCATTTATAGCTCGGCTCAATCGTAAGTTTCCTATCACATAGAACCCGATAAGAAACGTAAAATTTAGTTGGTTAGTCGTTTTAACTCTCTTCGTAAAACCATCAGTATATCGGTAATTTGGTATGCGTTGTAACGCTATTATGGCAACTAACCCCAATACTAACAGATCACTATTTTTTCGACCAATAACCCCGTTGCATTGAAAAAAAACGCTTGAAATAATCTCTGCAAACTTGTGCCATGTATTCACAAGTTATCATCATTCACACTAACTCCTGAAATTAATACATTCAGTTAAGCACTCACCTGAACAGGTACCGAAGGCGTAGTTGCCATGTATGAAGGACGGTGAGAGGCCGACGGCTCCGGAAAGCTGGGGCAAGCACAGGCCGTCGTGCAGTAAGAGATTCGAAGGTCCTTGCGTCGCGAATTTCGACGAACCGGGCACGTCACCTGGCAGACGGGCCTGCGGTCGAAGCACCTGTCTAGGCGGTGGCTCAGGGAACTTTTCCAATCGTTCCAAATAATCGAGCCTCCTTTCCATAGCGGTCGCCCTTCTGAGCAGGTGACGAGAGGAAGTGCCGCATAGTTCGGCTACCTTACTCATTGGCGACAACGCGTCGTCGCCCGGTGTCTGTAAGATGTCGCGGATCATGAACGACTTTTTGGCGCTCTCTGCGAAGTATCTCTGTAGGAGCATGGTGGAACTCATATCGAGCGCGTCCATATTCGCCATCAATTATTCTTCTCGTAGAGAGTCGACCTTGCGGCGGTTTATAAAACGTGTCCTATGTATTTATATACATCAGGTGGGCGCTCGGTATCATGGTTTCCCGATTATTGTATTCGCGAGCACCAGGAAAAGCCGTACACATATAATTGGATATATTACAAGTTATGTAATATCAAATATAAGACTGACTCGAATTACCTAATATTTACCGATGTCGAGCAGCGGAAATTTTCCAGATTTAAAACGCGTTATAATCTGCAAATTACACAGTTGCTTATATATATGCGCTGTTTTTTTTTGTATTACGAGGCGCAAATGCAGATCGTATTCAGCGCTGATCACGCACAACGTAGCGACACATAACTCGCATATAATAAAATTCCCTTTGCCTAAAAAATTCTCATGCTAAATTACGCTTCGTGAAGATTCGCGACGGCTCCGTTCGCGTGTGCATCACCTCGGGCTGCGGGCTGCCGTTTGGTCGGATCTTCTTAGCAGTCTCCACGCCAGCAGGTTTTCATTAGCTATGCCATCATCTGCCAAACGCTCTGCACTTAGATCTGCAAATAGTTTTGTGTCTTTCCGCCTGTCACTCATTCCTAACGCCTACTATTTCGATAGAGAAACAGTTCCTTCGGGGGCAGGGCGAGCGATGTGACGTCACGCACATGACGTGACGCCCAGCAAATTGCGTGTAAGCGCGGCAGCTAAGCGTTTCGACTCAACCGAGAGCAAACACGATCGAAATATTAGCGCAGAACAAACGAGGTATAATATGCTGTCAGACAGATTTGCTAAGATCAGCGCACGGAGGCGAAATTAACATGTAATAAAATTGAATAAAATAGCAGCATAATATACGGTCACATCTCGGCAGTTGTCCCGATTTGCGATCGTTCGCCTGCGCTCACATTTAGGTGACTGTAGTGACGAATTCTTAGATTCGGTGTTTTACAATAAAAATTAATGCGGATCATAAACTATAGGAAAGAGTGCAATATAATTGTTCATTGACATGCTGACAGTCCAGGGAGATCTACACTCACGCACACGCACACACACACACACACACACACACCACCACACACCACACACACACACACACACACACACACACACACACACACACACACACACACACACACACACACACACACACACACAC
>NW_014578930.1:36258-38449 GCF_000485595.1 Priapulus caudatus
CACGACACACACACACACACACACACACACACACACACACAACACACACACACACACACACACACACACACACACACACACACAAACACAATGCAATACGAGAAGGCAAACACCCAAATAAAACATAACATGTACTAGTTAACAAGTTAGTATCAAGTATGAAACAAATAAGTAAATACTAATTAACTTACTGCGCAATTTAATGTTAATAGTAATGTATATGTTACAAACGTAACAATTATATATCATTTATTTTATGAGAGAGATTTTAGATTAATTTATTCGGGTAAGACAACATTATCCCCTTAAATAACTCTTCGATATGCATATCTTATACATGCCCGCATCACTAATATAGGTTCATATAACTTCTAGGTTTGCAATATATGAATAAACATTTCAATTTTGTTACAGGTAATCATTCGGGCATTTAATAGGTTTATTACAAATAATATAGCGAATACAGGTCCTTGTAATTTCTACATCTATTGACAATATAGCTGCACTAGAAAACCCCTCTTCAGAAATCATGCGATATCTGGATTAATCTGGAAACGGTAGTTCGCATGAAAATATAATATAATGACACTCGACAAGTAATTTTCTACATCATTTCTCAATGAAATATAATATTATTATTATTCTCATGGCAGATTTTTATTAATAATTATTGGTGAATTATTTGTATTGCTAAATAAACACAAACACTAAATTAATAATCATTAATTTGACCGGAGATCTATTGTGTAGTCATTTATCAGCATAAAATTCTCCAAGCGAGCGAAAATCAACAATAAAACCTATAAATGCTCGGCGGGATAACCCGCTTCACGGAAAAACCTGACATATGTGTGCAGACCATCAATGTATATACACGTAAACATTAGCATGCTGCACAAACAGACGATGAGCGGCGGCGGTGCGTAAGTGTTGTATTGCAGCAATAACCGTCGCATAATCGTGTCTATTTGTCTGGGCTCAATTCACTAGAATAAACAGCCGAGCAATTAAAGCGAGTCATAGACGACTGAGAAGCGGCGACACATCCGATTCGGCGGTCTATCGGTGCGTGTGATGCCCACCGCGGTGCCCGTGTCGCGATGCGATATGTGCCAGACGTATCGGTCAGTTTAAAGTTAGCATTTCCTGCATATGTTGGAACGCCTCGGTCCAAGCACCTACACAAACTTCAAGTGTCTCCAGAGCTTTTCGATGCACATGCCACTGAAAGGAACCGATTTGTGTAAGCTGTAAAGATGTCTCGAGAATGGTGAGTGTGCCATCGAAATATACATATTCCTATACGCTATCTAAATATACGGCCCAAAACATTTTAAGAGCATGAGACTGGCCGTTTTATGCGCACGTGCGTGAGAGATGACCGCATGTGCATGCAGACACCAACAGCGTTTAGATGCTAGCGCTCTCAGCATCAGATGCGATATCAGTTCATTCGTCTGAATAATTGCAGTTATCTTCTACACTTTCTTCTATACTCTGCTTTCTCGTGGGTAAGTTTTACACGGTATCTCGTATAACGTGGTATATGTATATATATACACCCGTCAGTGCGAGGCTGCGTGGGACAGTTTAGATAAGTACTACAAACATGCAAGTGATATAGCATTACCGACATTACCCAAGAGGGGTCCTTGAGCTCGCGGTTGGCTACCATATACATGTTCATTCGGTGTCCAGATAATTAGTTTGTTTTAAGGTTTTGATGGGCAAAGCAAATAAGGAACAGTCTGCACTCGAATCAACAAGCTCGTGGAATGGATATGACTGCGCCTGCAATCAGGGATGGAACCATGGAAACATGGAAACATTTACTCTGTGTATATATAACGATAATGTGGCTACGATGAAGAAGCTGTCCTGCTTATATATGCTGTGTTGCACGTGCGTGCATGTCTGCATCGGTACGTGTGAGTCAGTGAGAGAGAGAGAGAGAGAGAGAGAGAGAGAGAGAGAGAGAGAGAGAGAGAGAGAGAGAGAGAGAGAGAGAGAGAGAGAGAGAGAGAGAGAGAGAGAGAGAGAGAGAGAGAGAGAGAGAGAGAGAGAGAGTAGAGTAGTAGTAGTAGTAGTAGTAGTAGTAGTAGTAGTAGTAGTAGTAGTTAGTAGTTAGTTAAGTAGTAATAGTAATAGTAAGTTAAGTATAGTATACGTAGTTACGAAGTATACGTAACGT
>NW_014578930.1:38459-50064 GCF_000485595.1 Priapulus caudatus
GTGATTTTTGTTAGTTCTTAATGTTTGTAAGAAGTTTTTTTCTGGAAACTGAATATATTAAATTTACTATCTAGGTGAATGCTGTCAGCGAGGTTGAGCGGACAGACGAGGAATGCCGCAAAAAGTGGCAGTACACGCAGAGTGATGTAAAGCAAAAGGCAGCTAGACGGAAAAGGGATGGATCTGCAACTGGGGGAGGGACACTCAATGTGCCAGACCACTCTTCCATTGAGGAAACGATTGCTTTTCTGCTTTCCTCAGCATCGACCCAAGGTATTGCTGGGGGTGTGGAAGGCGGCACAGGACGCACTTCGCCCGCTTCGCAGTCCGCTTCATCCGTGACTGACAAGACATCTTCACAATCGCGGTCACCTTCACCGCCACGGAGAGCTCGCAGCGCGCAATTATTTACGCAGCATGAACTCACTAAAGAAGGCTGGCAGCAGCAACATTCGGCGAAGAAAAGAAGGCATGAAGAAATTGTGGAGATTGTGTGTGGAGGAGGAGAGGTTGACAACGGAACGGGAGCGGCTGCGAGTTGAAGAAGAACGCATTGAAGTAGAAAAACAGCGATTGGAAATAGAGAAGGAAAAAATTCAGATTAAGAGGTGGGCGTGGACGCAAGAACAAGGTAGTGCGCAAACCAGCTTTGCAGCTTTGTAAATAGTACAAGTATAATAGCTAGTGCAATCGAACATATTTGTGTATTTATCTACCATATATTTTTATTATTTATATAGCATTTGTTTATGTAGCGCTATACCCATGTAGCCCCTTCGCTCCACCACATGTGGAGAGCCTGCGGTGTGTGCGTGCGTGTGGAGCAGGCGGTGTGAATGCAGTGATCGAGTGTCTCCGCCTGTGGTGAAGCGAATAGCTGGCTACAAACTTATAGCTAATGTGTTTATATCTGTATATAATCAATAAATGTTATCAAACGCGTAATCATACTTATTTACAGAAATTGTATTGAAATAACTGGATCTCTTGTGATATTCAGGATGTTTAAACAGCGTAATTAATCATACTTACAAAAATTGTATTGAAATAATTGGATCTCCTGTGAGATATATACACAATATAAATTTAAAAAAAGTTAATTCCTACAACTGATGACTTGTTACATTAAACGACTATAATTCGCAATATCTATCATAAGGTGTACTAACAAAACTTGTAGAAAGACGAAACGTTGTTTTCAAAGATGAATTTTGTTTACTTGCTACTGCTACTGTTGTACGAAATAAAAAAATATAATTAAAATATCATATATAGCATTTTAATCTCTTGTTTTTTCGTTTCAAATGCAGTACAACGCACTTAGCACTTACATTGCAAATCTCTGTTGTATCAGCTCATTCCGCACACGCCTACCATCTACATTGTCATTCACGGGTCTCTCGCCAACGTTAATATCATCGCCACCGTCTTCAGCTTCATTCTCATTAGGAGGAAGAGGAATCTTCTCTCTCACTGCAATGTTATGTAGTACAGCGGTTGCCATGATTATCCGACATGCTCTGTCAGGTCTATAGCGTAGTGCTCCGCCGGTAGACAGATGAAAACATCGAAAGCGAATTTTCCACAAACCAAATGCACATTCTATTTTATAACGAGTGCACTTATGAGCACGGTTATATCTTTCTTCTGCTTCTGTATTCGGCTGCAAGATAGGCGTCATCAGATATGGTCGAAGTTGATACCCACTGTCACCAAGCAGCCAACCGTCAAGGTTTCCTGCAGCGAACATGTGACCAATGTGCGAGTTTTGGAAAACAAACGAGTCATGGCTATTGCCAGGCCAACGGGCCACTATATGTTGATAAATTCTAGGTTAGCACTGCAAATGCCCTGAACGTTTATTGAATGATACTGTTTCCTGTTGACATATATATGTTCATCATACTTAGGCATATCTATGGCAATATGGGTTCCGTCAACACATCCACGCACATTTGGAAATCCACCGAGATTATAGAAGTCAACTTTTAGTTTATTTACACTGTCTTGATCTTTCAGAAAGTATACATATTGGTTGGCTGGGTGTGCCAACGCTCGCGACACTTTGTAAATGATTCTTGACATAGATTGCTAATTTCTAGTGTATCACTAGCCGTTTGTTGAATGCTTCCAGTTGCATAAACTCGCAATGCCGCAAATACTTGCAAAGACGAAGAAATGGCTCGAGATCTCATTGTCCTTGGGCTGAGCTCATCGTCCAGTTGATCTACTAGATTAGAAAATGACATGCCCGGGCAATCTATATCTGGCGATAATTGCAGTTGTGCAGTTGTGCTCACATACTATACGCTGCTTGCAGTTGTGATGTCGGCGATAAGAGTTACTCGAAATAAGTGCTTAGTGAAACGCGCCCGCTGAGCCGGAAATACGTTAGATGGATAATATTAGTTATAAATCTATAGAAACGAACTCTAGCGGGAATAATGAGAGAGAGAGAGAGAGAGAGAGAGAGAGAGAGAGAGAGAGAGAGAGAGAGAGAGAGAGAGAGAGGGCGGAGCAGAGAGAAAGAGAGACAGAAACATATAGATAGAGAGAGAAGGTGAGCGCGCGAATAAGTTATAGGGTAAATTGGTCCGATTTAGCACAGAATTGTTGTAGCTGTATGTTTTGTCATTTGTATATAATAAAATCATATGAACTAATATAGAGTTGAACGCAGCGCAAACCAAACCGGAAAACGTTTTTAATTAGCAAATTGTAATCGTAGTTTATAATAAAATTCAATTCAATGTCTGTGAATGAGTATAAGATATCTTTGACGGCGCCTAATCATTACATTTTAGTCAACATATTTAAACAAAGCATTACGAATATTAGCAACGTAACTTTGTTAAGTTCAAGAGCTTATATTAATTAATATCTGATCAATAAGTGTGATAGATGCCTCATCATATATAATTAATCCGCTCAATTACGTGACCGTATATGCGTGTCTGAAAACTCGGCATCAGGCGGTAGGATAAATATCGCCACACGGTCAGAAAAAAATTATTTTTCGTGATCAGCGTTTGCTAACGAACGCCACCCCCGATAACGAACCACGAAAAACCAAGCGAAAGCCATTGCGTAATGACTATTTTTGTTATTTAATCCGCGTAATCCGTTCGCGTTTAGAATACGTGGCAAAGTTGTTTTGCAACTCGTTTGAACACTTTAGAACAGGCGCGTGCTCGCCCACTAACAGAAGCGCTGCAACAGAAGCGGTGCGGAACATCACAAAGCGTCGCAGTTTGTTTGTAGAAGATTTTATCGATGCCAATGGTACGCATTTGATACTTTTTCTGTGTTCACTCTTGCTAAATCCTGAATTAACGAGGATAATTTGGAGTAGTTTTGAATACCAACTGTATCGTTTTCTGCTTTCGCTTCCCGTGTCAAAGCGTTTGTTTTGCCAAAGCTGGCAAAGTTATGGCGCCTTTTCGGACGGCTGGAAGTTCAAACGCCCATAACATTATTTCAAACGCGTTTCACAGTTGCCGCTAATTACCGAATAAATACACACCGTGTATTAGTTAAAACAGGCCGATACCGCCGTAGGGTCTATGCGGAATCCAACTTTTCATATTTGCCTCTCGGTGTGTCTGGGGTGTCGGCGACTGGGGAGACACGGAGAGCGAGCCTGTGTGTGCTCGCTTGCATGTGCGCGCGTGCACGCGCGAGTGCGTGCGTAAATAAATGCGATGTGTGTATGGAACTAGCGTGTGTGCGTCCTGAAATTCAAGCCTGTTGAGCTTTAAGCTTTGTGTGTTATCTTTAAACGTGTGCCCGTGTGTGAGCATGAATGCGTGCGTGTTTGTGTTTGCGGGTGTGTCTGCGCGTGTTTTCTTGCGTTCGGGCGTACTTGCGTTCATGCGCGCGCGTGTAGCGTGCTAATGTCATGACCTGGTAACGTCTTAAGATATCCATGCACATTACATCAAAAAATTTAAAACAATATATAAGCAAACGACAAATGTGTGAATTTTGCAATATCGTGGATGAGTTGGACACCAGGCATCCGCTTTTTCTTTGTCTTCACTCCATGCAACATGCGTGCGTAAACGATATACACACTTATATGTGTGTGAAGGGGGGCTGCGACAGATGCTGCGTATTCGCGGAGGTATGTGTCCGTACGTGCATGCACTGGCCGCGACAGTTAGCCCGGTCCCGTAAGTCCGAATCTACATACGTACAGCGGCTACGAGGCAGCGTTGTTTGCGCCAACGGTCATGAATGAATACTGAAGTAACGTTGATCAGGGCAGTACGCTGAGCAAATTCCTAGGGGGGGGGGGCAAAATTTTATGACTTAACAGTGTAATGATGAGGGACGGGCGCAACTCTTCATCGACGTCCATAGTGTGGTGGGGTGGGTCTGAGACAAGGCTTTCACGGATGAATGACCAAAAAATCTTTTTAGGTTATTTTAATTTTGCTCCAAAATCTAGAGGGCAGCTGCCCCCTTTGCCCCCCCCCACAGGCTATGGCCCTTCTGATGTACAGGTATGGCTCGCATCAGTAAGCTCGCAGACTTGCGCGGAGGACCCTAGGACGCCTGGACGGCTGGGCAGTATCTGCATGCAAACTGGCCAACAGTGTGAAGTAAACAAACTGGCTGTCCTCGGGAATTAAAACATCTTGGTTCAGCATAGGAATCTCGCAGGTTAATGAAAAGTCGCTCGCAAACCCGTATAGTAGAGGTTGTGCCCCCTACCAGTTTAAAACTATAGGACAAGGTAGTAGAACCTACGATGTAGAATGTAGAGCCAGTTAGTTATGTAAATAGGCGGGTTAGGTTCGTATTTGCAGACGTGCGAGTACTATAGAGCACCTGTAAAATCTTGGGATTTTAAAATAAAATTTTTCAGTTCTGCAAATTCTTGGAAGTTTAAATTTTGACATTTTCCAGGTCTGGAAAGTCATGGAAATCTGGCTCCGGGCTTGGAAAGACCGGGGAATTTAGCGCATGTCTATGGTAACCTAGCTCTAGAACCATTACCAGGCCTGCGGCGGAGTGGAGGGCTATAGTTCTAGAGCTAATGGTAATTAACCATACTTTATTAATGATTAACGTCTCATATTTCCCTGTTACCATTACTAACACTTATCCAGAAATGGACCGGCGGGGCGTCAAACAAGGGCAGCGAAAGCGTTTTGGGGGAGCCAAATTCAATAGCCTAAAATCCATCATCCACAGAACCCAAATTAATGATTTGGCTTTGTATACACACCAGACCTGATCACGCGTATAGAAACAGCTCTCCATTAAAAACATTTAACCAGTAAAGTTAAAGTAAATAATTGTCAGTTACTCTGGCTCTTTACCTACACAATGAGTTCAAACAAAATTAAGTATAACGAACATTATGGCCAAATTCCTAGGGAAGAAGGGGCTAAATCTTGTCAAAACTCGTTTGAATATTAATAGGAAGTGGCCTATATAGTCAACGTGTATAGTCTAACGGAAGTAGATGTTGCGCGAGGGTTTCAGGGATGACTGCATGATAATTCACTCTAAATTTAAGGTAATTCTCATTTATTAGGGTTACTTCTCGTATATTAGGCTTTTATTTTTTTTTTCTTTATAATCTAAGGGCAACTACTCCTTTGCCCCTCCACCAGAGGTTACGCCCTGACACATTTCACCGTCTATTGTTGGGATTAGATTTTAAGTTGGATTAGTGTGATATGTTAGCCAGGGACACATCAGAATGACTAAAGTCCACGTCAAGTCACCACAATGAGAGAGTCGCGCTCTATTTTTAAAATACATTCACTATATTTAACGATTTCATAAAAAAACTAGAAAGGGCAGTTGTTGCCAACTACATGTATCACCCGTGTTCTCCCCAAATTGTGTAAGTATACGAAATTTGGTCGCGCTAGGTCAATTAGGGGCCAGGTTATAGAGCGGAAAGGAAATATGAATAAGGTCAAGGTCAAGGTCAAATAAAGGTTGCAGTGACCTGGTTTCGGTACCTAACACACCTTCTCACCAAGATGTGTAAGTATACCAAGTTTGGTCACGCTAGGTGAATTAGGAGCTCGAGTTATAGAATGGATGGAAAATATGATCAAGGTCAAGGTCAAATAAAAGCTGCAGTGACCTGGTTTTGGTTCGCGACACACATTCTCCCCAAGATGTGTAAGTATAGCAAGTTTGGTAGCGCTAGGTCAATTAGGGGCGGAGTTATAGAGTGGAAGGAAAATATGATAAAGGTCAAGGTAAAGGTTAAATAAAGGTCGTAGTGACCTGGTTTTGGTAGCGCTAGGTGAATTAGGGGCCGAGTTAGAGAGCAGAAGGGAAATATGATCAAGGTCAAGGTAAAGGTCAAATAAAGGTCGCAGTGACCTGGTTCTTGGTACGCTGCGCACCTTCTCCCCAAGATGTGTAAGTATACCAAGTTTGGTAGCGCTAGGTCAATTAGGGGTCGAGTTATAGAGCAGAAGGGAAATTGTCTGCGGCGGCGGCGGCTGGGGAGACATGAAACCATAGTATCCCCGCCGACTTCGTCGCGGGGGATATAAATACCATTTATTTTGCAGATACTAGGCATGCGCGGAGACATGTCTCTCGCAATACTACGATTGCGGAGTTTATCACAGCTAGGCACCTTGTAATTATTACAGTAACTGGTGGGTATGTATAGTCTCTAAATCAAGCCTAAATCAACAAAATACTATTTTTATCGCACATATAGTGGGCATGCGCTAATATAGGTATCCCGCTATTCTACGCCGGGCATTTCGCATGGCTAGACACAATCGCTATTATTAAGGTGACTAAAATACCCATGAGTCTTGACTGCAGCTTAGCATGGTGGAATTGTGTTTTCTAAGCCATGACTTCAATAAAATTCTATTTCATTCATTTCATAAAGGCTGGACATACAGCTCCCTTCTGTGCAGGCGTAGGTAGATAACTTGTTTATATTCGATCCGAATATGTCACGTGTGACACGTCTCCATCTATTGGCTGATCGCAATTATAATGGCATGAGACAGGCACGTCTTAGAATAAAGAAAACTATGCGCTCTTTATTTTAATAGTACAATTTCAACAAAAACAATGTTTTATTTTTGCAGATACTGGGCACGCATGCACACAGATCCCTCGCTATGCTAGAGTGGAATTTCGTGACTAGTGGCAGATATGCATAAAGACTTCCGAAACTCAAAGAATGATCTAAATGTTATTTTAATTATTTAATAACGGCTGGACATACATGTGTCACGTATGGCGCATCTTGCCATCTATTAGCCATTTTTTTGGAAATCTGGATTTATATTTCATGTAAAGCTTTTGCACTAAATTGCGCGACCAATTTCAGAAGTGTAATTCTAACTAAACGTCATTTTTAATGTCGCAAATATCTATACATGTGCATCTGCGAACATACGTATCAGCTATGCTGCATGAGAACTGTGTTTTTATATACCTCAAGATTCAAACTCCACGACAGATGGCGCTCTCGCTCTGGCTCAATTCTACGCACTCGGCAGTTAGATGCGATATTGTATGACTACTAGGCACTTTAATTTAATTTAATTTTTTTTAAATAAAAAAAAGTTAGGGTTAGGGTTAGGTTAGGGTTAGGGTTTAGGTTAGGTTAGGGTTAGGGTAGGGTTTTTTTTTTTTTAAGTGCCTAGTAGTCATATCCTAAGTGCCTAGTAGTCATATAATATCGCATCTAACTGCCGGGTGCCAATTCTACGCAACCGGCAGTTAGATGCGATATGATATGACTACTAGGCACTTTAATTAAATTAAATTTTTAGGGTTAGGGTTAGGGTTTAGGTTAGGTTTAGGGTTTAGGTTAGGTTAGGGTTAGGGTTAGGGTTTTTTTTTTTTTAAGGTCATATCATATCGCATCTAACTGCCGGGTGCCAATTCTACTGATTATCCTGAGTGTGGGAAGGGGCACTGCATGCAGTTTGCTCAAGATTATGACACATAGCGCCATCTATTGGCCGATATGATTTCAATTAGTATTACGTCAGATGGGTGCACCTTAGAATCATTAATGTGAACCATGGGAATTCATGGGAACCATATTTCTTTTTCATGTTAAGCTACGGTGTCAAGTATGAGCTCTCTTTTTTAAAAGCATCTCCAGTGCACAGTAGTCCTAGTACACAATTATTCCGCTATGCTCCTCTGAATTTGACATGACTATTACCGATACATATATGTCAAGGATTGAACAATAACAGTTTGTTATAATTCACTCCCGATATGTCACGTATGACCAATGTTGCCATCTATTGGCTGATTTTAATTTGATTAACATAATGCCAGCTGAAGGCACCTTAGAGTTATATAATAAATTGAGATATGGGAACGTATTTCTGGCGTGAAGCTATTGCGACGACTATGCCTTCTCTATTTTAAAAAATAAAATTTTACAAAATACTATTTTGTTTATTTGATAAGTAAGCTAAGCATATGGATACATATGCTGCATAGGTCACATGGTCACCTAATAGCTGGTTTAAATTCGATAAGTGTTACCTGGGGCGCGTTTCATTAACGCCCGCTAAAGTTGTTTGCTAAGTTGTCTGTTCGCTATTAAGAAAATTATCTTTTATCATTATATTAAACAAGTGCCGCAGAGCGACAGCGCTCAACTGACGTGTACTGTAACCAGGTATTCTTCTGATAAACTCACTGGCAACCGAATCAAGTGCGCCCTCCTGCCACCGCGTTCGCGCTCAGAGCATAATTTATATCTAGGATACTACTAATACAGATCTAAAATCTATGATAGGCTTTGCTATACCTACTGGTAGTACAGTAATAAAGATACAGCTGTGTAACTTTAATGACTTCGCTATATTTACATGTTATCATGGATATGCGTCGAGCGCAAGCGTAGTGGTGGTAGTGGGGGAGGGGGAGGGGAGGGGGAGGGGGGAGGGGGAGGAAGAAGGTGGGGGGAGGGGGAGGAAGAAGGTGGGGGAGGGGGAGAGGTGGGGTTGAAAAACTTTTTTGTTTCAGCGGTGACCTACCATTTGTATGGCTTTATTGACTTTCCGCTGACATGCGAAGAGTAAGTGTCGGATAACCTTTTGACCCTCAAGAGGAGGGTTAAACATGGATTTGTTGACTGTTAACAAAGAACTGAACTGCTTTTGCTATTAGAGCCCCTTCCACCCGCTCCTCATCCTTAACTTAAGGTATAGGGAGGAAATGCAGAATTGCGGCACAAATCTAAACGGCTCGACCTAGGCTCGTGATAGTCGGTGTATAGCATCATGGTAGGAAAAGCCATCACTGTGCCGAAATTGGAGGTCACAGGTCAATGGGCTGACGTCATGTTCTGAGGACATGGTCTGACGGAGCGAGGGAATGTTCCATCTTCTTTTACACCTCTTGACCTTTGACCATTGATCCCCCAGCTTCGACATCCCAACTCGTTTTCGGATTACCTCTCCCCACGTCCCGAATATCGTGACCGTACGTCGGCCCGTTTAGATTTGTGCCCAACTGTTGACGGACGCACGGACGGACGAACGGACGCACGCATGCACTACGTCAGCTGAGCTAATAATGCAGGTGTATATGGCGCTCGCGCGTGCGTCGCGGTCACCGTTGACTTCCAAGATAATTTTCTTCAGCCGCTTTTATACGTTCAAACTAGTCGAGGACAGGCTGCCAGCACGTGTGCATGGTAAAATCCGATCTAAAATATTCACTCTGCTCGCAGCATAACGTCCTAAGTTTTCTGCTATGCCTATATATTAACACACGGGAATATGACGCTCGTGCGTGCGTTATTCACCGTTGACTGCCAGGATAATTTTCTTCAGCCGTTATTATACGTTCAATCTGGAGCCGAGCAGGTTGACAGCACGTTGGTTGGTAAAATCCACGCACGCACGCACGCGTGGACACATGCACGCACGCGTAGACGAACGCACGCACACACGCGTGGACGAACGCACGCACGCATGCACGCGTGGACACATGCACGCACGCGTAGACGAACGCACGCACACACGCGTGGACGAACGCGCACGCACGCACGCACGCGTGGACACGCAAGCGTGGACGCAAGCACGCACGCACGCACGCACGAAGAATAGAGAGAAAAAGAGAGAGAGAGAGACAGAGGGCGAGAGAGAGAGAGAGAGAGAGAGAAAGAGAAAGGAAGAGAGAGAAAAGAGAAAAGATAGAGAGAGAGAGAGAGAGACAGACAGAGAGTAAGAGAGAGAGAGAGAGAGAGAGAGACAGAGAAAGAGAGAGAGAGACTCTCTGCTGCCCTGTTGTTTTCTCCAAAAAATTTACAAGGAATGAAAAATTTACCAACTACTGTATGACTTCTCTTAATTGCCTTCAGAGCAGCCGTGTACTGCGTCATCTCCTTATGGCAAACGCTCACGGCCGCACGCCCTCTCTCTTGCTTCTCCCCTGATCAACTGCTGATTTCAGACGGTTACAGACGAAAAAACTCCTTACATCTTCTGGCGTCGTCCCTCGCTCTCTCCCTCCCCTCTCGTCTTCTCCTCCTCCCTCAGTCTCTCCTCTCCTCTCCCTCTCTCTCTCTCTCCTCACACGCTAATGTTACACCGGGGGGTTTTCTTCAGTCCGGCACTGGCCGCCTAGAAACGGTGCTCGTGTAAAGGGAGTATCCTAACCATAGAATTTTCTATCGACAACACATTCTTATCCGTAATCATTAAGAAATAGGAAGCGAAGCCCCTGCCTTCACCATATGTTCCCCCGCTGCACTAACCCTAGCAGTAACGCGCGATTCACAACATACGTTTTTGCGGCCCGACATGCTATTGGATGGGCCTCGCCGCGATAGCTGAATCCTGGCATCTAGACATTGGAACAAATCGCTTAGAGATCTTGTTACATTGGAAGAGCTCGATACCACCCAACGCTCGCGCTCGTGAAACAGCCTACTACTATCATATACATTAGCAATTCATTATCTAAGTTACATGTACAAAACCACGCATTACATACATACAACTTTGCATCACCAACTCACCTCACCCTCACATCACATACATTATACACGATCTTATATAACGTATTCCGTATCTGCATGCAGAGGGGCAGCAGTGTAAAATCGTATCACAGGACATACACATCGTGCAGCGCGACGTCCTATTAAAAAGCGTTCAGTAAATTGCACAGAGTCAAAATCGAAAAGACGCATAAACCTACCCCACTCTACAGTGCTTATGTTCAATGTGCGATGCGATGTAAATATCACCGCGGGTCCGGTATGTCCAAGATCCTCGGGTTTAACCCGACTTCACGGATTCAAATATGGTCCTTTGAGGACGCAGCCCAACCTCAACGCAGTGAGCCTACCTCCACGTGAAATAATTCCGCCTACACTCCTCTCTGCGCCGTTGTATCGCTATCAAATCGTATCACGACTGAAAGATATCTTGACCGCATCGTCAGCGGCGTCATGGTTGAAATTTCGTTGTATGCTAAAGGTAGCAAATAACGGCTCAGATCATTAGATCAAGAAGCAAAAATCATTGTATTAAAATGGCCTAAGTCGAAAAGGCAGGGCGCGTGATCGCTCCGTGGTAAATCTAACTCTTGTTAGAGATTAGACATAAGCATAAATAACAAG
>NW_014578931.1:0-660 GCF_000485595.1 Priapulus caudatus
CAACTACCAATTTAGGTACAACATTAATTAACGACAATCATAAATTATTTAATAAATAAATAATAGCTATATTGCTCGTCGGTGAACCACGCACCACGCTGCCCCTGGCGGCGCGTGACGTCACCGCTCGTTATGCGTATTATGTAAGAGTTCTGCCTGTCCTGATTTAACTAACATGGTAAGAAATGTATATATATATANTACACACACACACACACACGCACACACATACACACACACACACACACACACTCTCGTTCCTTTTCTGAATCATCACGTCCGCCGACAGTTTCAGAAACTAAACGACCTTTCTCTGTCTCCTCCCCCCGTCTCTCTCTCTCTCTCACACATCCTTTCACTCTCTCTCCACTGTTCATTCATGACTACACATCTTGTCTTGTCGCACATCTTACCGCGTCCGCGTCTACGCATGCGCGGCCAGTACGAGAGACCGTTGACTTGTGGTAAGTTGTGAAGTTTAGAAAAACGCTTCGAGGTAAAAAAAAACCATTCATGTGAATGCTGAAAGCGTCGACGACAGCACATCGACATTTCTATAGACGTATACGCTTAAGGACACACGCGGTGTCTGTGTGTGTGTGTGAGAGAGAGAGAGTTTGGCGCGTGTACGTGAACGTATAACTCTAACAATGGCATTAC
>NW_014578931.1:2097-3687 GCF_000485595.1 Priapulus caudatus
ACACACACACACACACACACACACACACACACACACACACACACACACACACACACACACACACACACACATCACACATGTGAGTGTGAGTGCGAGCGTGTACCGCTACGACCCATCCCACATGCCTTTCAGCGACTATTATGACCTTTTGGGCATTCTCTAAAGTGGTGTTGGTTTCAGTGCACATTAAACAGATTTGAAAACAAGCTTTTGAGAGCCCTCAAAGGCGGAGTGCTGCAATTGCTGGTCGGCGCTCAATAGCAGCATTCTGTTGGCGGCGGCTCCGGCCCCCATAGGAATGCTAATCGTGCTACGCCTAATGATAAACCTCGAGGCCTTGCCATTGTGCACTTCATACCCCGCGCTTTCAGCCGCGAATGCCCAAAGATAAAGGCGAGTGAAAGGCGACGGGGGCGAGTATTATGTCGTGGCTCAATGGCCGACTTATTTGCTGGCATTCAGCGATGAATGACCGTCCAGGCGAGTCTTTGTACGCCTCTATTCACCGCCTGTTGATCCGCCATACAGCCGAAATGATTTCCAATTTACTTACTCACGACCCCGTTCGTCCGCCCGCGCGAGCGCTGTGTCGTGCTCACGGAGGAGGGATCTGGCCAAGAGGCGGCCAGCCTTCCCGCTAGCCGTGCCCAGAGATCTGTGTGCAGTGTGTGAGAGACGAAGAGCGAGAGAGTGAGATAGACGAAAAGAGAAAGAGAGGGAGAGGGAGAGAGTGTGAGAGACGAAAAGAGAAAGAGAGGGAGAGAGAAAGAGAGTCGAAGATAGAGAGAGAGAGAGAGAGAGAGAGAGACTCTCTCTCTCTCTCTCTCTCAGAGAGAGAGAGNAGGGGGGAGGGTACGTTATGTGAGCAGGTGAGCGCATGACGTGTTCATTCATAACTACCATCGTACCTGTCATCACCATCGTACTTGTCATCATCATCGTACCTGCCATCACCATCGTACCTGTCATCACCATCGTACCTGTCATCATCAGCGTACCTGTCGTCTGTCAGCAAGCACCGCCGCTCGCCTGCGTGCGTGCAGTAGTAGTAGCAAGCATCAAGGTCGTCAAGACAAACTAGACACTCATGCACTGTCTATGCAACCAGTAGTAGCAAGTCTGGCGTCTACCTTACTTTTAGAAACACAAGTTAGGATAAATGAGCATAAATTTCGAAAAGGTATATATATAATCGTAATTCTAAAAAATTGGAGTAAAGCCATAGGATGTATTATACGGGCACACCACGAGAGGGTATCTTATAACCATTATATATATGTAATACATAGGATGTATTACACGTGCACACCACGAGAGGGTATCTTATAACCATTATATATATATATATATATATATGCACGCCTTCACTGCCCACCCCCGGTACATTGCAGCAATCAGCGTGAATAGCAATGGTATAGTCGGCATAATGTGAACATTGACGAGCAGGAAGGTGAGAGAACTATAAGAGAGAGCCCTCTTGTCCGCCACCCTACCTACTCTCCTACCACCACAGTCGCTTTTTTACAGCATCCTCTCTCTCCCTCTCTCTCTCTCTCTCTCTCTCTCTCTCTCTCTCTCTCCTCCTCTCTC
>NW_014578931.1:4775-5882 GCF_000485595.1 Priapulus caudatus
GCCTCTGCTTAGCTCTGTCTACCTCTCTACTCGCCTCTGCTTAGCTCTGTCTACCGGCGAGTAGAGAGTAGAGAGGTAGACAGAGCTAAGCAGAGGCGAGTAGAGAGGTAGACAGAGCTAAGCAGACGCCTCTGCTTAGCTCTGTCTACCTCTCTACTCGCCTCTGCTTAGCTCTGTCTACCTCTCTACTCGCCTCTGCTTAGCTCTGTCTACCTCTCTACTCGCCTCTGCTTAGNATATAGGTACGTGGTTCATTCATTAGTTTTGCTGTGTTGTTCGTTGTGCGAGCGTGACTCAGCGCGGAGAAGGAGACGAAAGGGAAGGACGTAAATAATGGACCGGTTCTCGGGTTGCACGGCCATTGTTTTGTGACATTGTCACCGGCGGCTTTTCGAACGTCGTTTCCATCGTGCTTAAAACGCCATTTAATTCTCGTTCCTTTTCTGAATCATCACGTCCTGCCGACAGTTTGAGAAACTAAACGACCTTTCTCTGTCTCCCTCCTCCCCGTCTCTCTCTCTCTCTCTCTCTCTCTCTCACATCCTCTCACTCTCTCTCCACTGTTCATTCATGACTACACATCTTGTCTTGTCACACATCTTACCGCGTCCGCGTCTACGCATGCGCGGCCAGTACGAGCGACCGTTGACTTGTGGTAAGTTGTGAAGTTTAGAAAAACGCTTCGAGGTAAAAAAAACCATTCATGTGAATGCTGAAAGCGATGACGACAGCACATCGACATTTCTATAGACGTATACGCTTAAGGACACACGCGGTGTCTGTGTGTGAGAGAGAGAGAGAGTTTGGCGCGTGTACGTGAACGTATAACTCTAACAATGGCATTACCGTACAGTGCTATTATCCTACATAAAATTTGAATACATCTAAGCAAATATATATTTATGCATAGCATCACAGTTTGGATTTTGATCAAGGTGAAATTTAAAATTGCATTTTCATAGCCGAGATGAAGTCGCGTCGCTTTCTTGCATTAATCTTCCTCACTCTAACATTGCAACACACAATCAATCGTTACCTGCAAGTACACACACACACACACACACACACACGCACACACACACACACACACACACACACACACACACA
>NW_014578931.1:6882-10058 GCF_000485595.1 Priapulus caudatus
TCTCGCTCTGACTCCCTCCTCTCTGCTCTCCTCCTTCTCCATCCCCGCCCGCCCTTCTCTCCTCCCTCCTCCCTCCCCTTGCTTTCCCGGCCTCCTTCCCCCCTTTCTTCTCCCTCTCTCCGCTCATTCAAACACCGCCGGTTAACCACAAACTTGAGGTACATTTTATACTCGCTACTTCTGTGAGTGTCTCGTGACCGTAGCAGTAACACGCACACATAGCACGGGCTGGACCCCACACACGCACACAGTCACGCACGCACGCAGGCGCAACCCACACGCACACACACGCATGCACACACGCACTCGCAACACGCGCACACACGCGCGCGCGCGCGTGCAACACATGCACCACACGCGCAACACGTTTGTACGCACGCACGCGTAACACGCACGCACATACGCACGCACATACGCACGCACATACATACCTATATAGATATGTACAGGTACACATGCATACAGATACACATACATACAGGTACACATACATACTGATATACATACATACAGGTACACATGCATACAGATACACATATATACAGGTACACATACATACTGATATACATACATACAGATACATATACAGACTTGTACATATACATAGAGGTACACATACATACACATACACATACGTACAGGTATACATATACATACTTATATATACATATACAATACATACAGATACACATACATACTTGTATACATACATAGAGGTATACATACATACGTGTACACATGTATACTTGCACACGCTTGTACACATACATACATACTTGTACACATACATACAGATATGCATACATAGAGGTACACATACATACAGGTACACATACATACAGATATACATAATACTTGTACACATACATACAGATATACATAATACTTGTACACATACATACAGGTATACATAATACTTGTACACATACATACAGGTATACATAATACTTGTACACATACATACAGGTATACATAATACTTTTACACATACATACAGGTATACATAATACTTGTACACGTACATACAGAATGAGATATACATACTTGTACACATACATACATACTTGTACACATACATACATACTTGTACACATACATACAGATATACATAATATTGTACACATACATACAGATATACATAATACTTGTACACATACATACATACTTGTACACATACATACGCACTTGTACACATACATACATACTTGTACACATACATACATACTTGTACACGTACATACAGATATACATATATACTTGTACACATACATACATACTTGTACACATACATACAGATATACATAATACTTGTACACATACATACAGATATACATAATACATAGAGGTGTATTTGTACTGGTTGTGAAGGGAGACATGTGCTTTGCACGGCTGAGTGACGGTGTAGCTATGTGGTACTTCACTTGGTCACCTCTACACACACACACACACACACACACACACACACACACACACACACACACACACACACACACACACACACACACAACATCAACACATGTTGAGTGTTAGTGCAGCGTGTACCGCGCCTTACGACCCCATCCCACATGCCTTCAGCGACTATTAGAACCTTGGGCCATTCTCTAAAGTGGTGGTGGTTCAGTGCAACATTAAACAGATTTGAAAACATGCTTTTGAGAAGCCCTCAAGCGGAGGTTTGCAATTGCTGTCTGACGCCAATACAGCATTCGTGCGCGGCTCCGCCCATAGGACAAATCGTCTCTACTCCTAATGAAAACCGTCGGAGCTGCCATTGTGCACTCATAACCCCGCGCTTTCAACCACATGCCACTAAGATACAACAGCCGTGAAAGCGACGGGGCGATATTATGTCGCTGCAATTCCGACTTATTGCCTTGGCATTCACGATGAATGAGCGTTTCCCCCGATGCGAGTCTTTGTACCGCCTCATTCCACCGCCTTTGGACCCGCTCATAGACACCAAAGATTTTCCAATTACCTACTGCCAACGACCCCGTCGTTCGACCGCCGCGACGCAGTGCGTGCTCACGGAGGAGGGATCTGGCCAAGAGCGCCACCTCCCGCTAGCCGTGCCAGAGAGGTCTGTGTTCAGTGGAGAGGCGAAGACGAGAGGAGTGAAGAGACGAAAAGAAAAGAAGGGAGAGGGAGAGGAGAGAGAGAGTGAGATGACAAAAGGAGAAATAAGGAGAGAGAGAAAGAGAGAGAGAAAAGAGAGAGAAGTCGAAGATAGAGAGAAAGAGAAGAGAAAGATAGAGAGAGAGAAGACATAGAAAGAGAAATAGAACGTGAAAGGAAGCTAGAGAGAGAAAGCATGGAGAGAGGAAAATTGAAAGGAGAAAGGAAAGAAAGAGAGAGGAAACAAAAAGGTTAGATTAGAGAGAAAGAGCGAGTGAGAAGAGAGGGAAGAGAATGCAGCCGAAAGAGACAAGAAGATGAAAGGAGTAGAAGACAGTGAGAGAACACGATAGAATGAGAAGAGAGAGAGAATCGAAGAGAGAGATAGAGGGGAGTGAGAGAATAAAGAAAGAGACGACAGAGACAGAGAGAGAGAGAGAGAGAATAGATAAAGACAGAACAGAACAAAGAGAGAGAAGAAGAGAAAGAGAGAAGAGAGAGAGAGAGAGAGAGAGAAGAAAAGATTTAATACCCATGTAGTTAATCACTACCCCCACTACTCTCTCTATAGATACTACCAGGAGTAAGGTATTATAGGAGCCTATATTATCTTACTCTTGATACTACTACTACGTGCGGCAGGTGTGTGGATTTTAATTAAACACCAGATACATGCGTGCTCTACATTCTACTTAGCTCACGTGCGCGTCACACGCTCACGTGCGATGTTAACAGCTCATGTTAGAAGAAACACTCTCTCTCTCTCTCTCTCACCGATGTCACTTTGTGGGCTGCATATATTACCTATTACAGGTGTGTACAGGTAAATGGATAACAGGTGCCTGTCATTTCCTGCATCACTCGTGCGATGTACGGACTGATTTCAGCTTCTCTCATATTCTGCCCGCTTCTGTGCAACTCTTCCCATATGTACCCACATCTACACATCTCTACACTTCTCTACCAACGTCCACCCACCTCTACCCACATCTCCAACCATCTCTGTACATCCCTACCCTTCTCTACCCACCTCTACCCAGCCCTACCCACCTCTACCTATA
>NW_014578931.1:11080-13152 GCF_000485595.1 Priapulus caudatus
GTGTGTGTGTGTGTGTGTGCTGTGTGTGCGTGTGTGTGTGTGTGTGTGTGTGCGTGTGTGGTCAGCTAACCTAGATTACACGTGATTCTGTAACAGGTCAACATGCTAATTCAGCAGTCGGCTAGCTCTGACATGAGCAGACAGTTTTCACGCCCTCGCTCTGTGCTCGATGAATAATGAATTCTCCCCTATGAATGCCCGCAGCCCGGCCACGCTACAATACGCCTGATCAGTTTATTAGTATCAATATAAACAACAGCTGTGTTTGGCTGGCACCTAATGATACCCGTTTTGTTCTCGGGTGAATGTGGCCGGGCTAGGCCCGCCGTGCCTGCGGTGCAATGCCTACACAGACGCCGTTCATGGTGGTATTGTGTGATGCGCATCATTCTCGACATCGCTGTACAGAGGAGAATGCGCGCGTTTTGTTGTTCGAGTGTCAGCTAGGAATAAATTACTGAGAGCGCTCATTCCCCGCCGCCGCCGCCGCCGCCGCCGCCGCTCCCTACGTGTTGATGACGCCACGCTGGATTGTCGTTTCCGCGACGCTCGCGCCCTCTATACGCACTTCCTGCGAGTTTTTGAATCGAGAATTTTTGTTGTTGTCTTGGAGGATGCACCCTAGACTGCCTCCACGCGTCCTCGTGGTTGAGTGTACGCGAATACTCGGCAATGTGCGGTGTCTGTCTATGCGCACCTGACGTGAAGTCGTGGCCTTATCAGAGGCGGGGACGTTGATGATAGGGTGTGTTGTTTTATCATCATCATCGTCGCATTTTCCGTGGTCGTCCTCGCATCGTCATCGTTATCGTCGTCGTCGTCATCATCGTCGTCGTCGGCATCATCATGATCACTATAACTCTAGCCTTTAAGCCGTCACTCTCTCATGTATGTACCATGTGGCGTTCCAAAGATGCATTGACCTAAAAAATCGGATTGTTCGCACAGCCTATTACCAGTTTTATGAAATGATATATAATAGTTGAATGCGGTGCCACGTTACGTACGTGTTCTATCCGCATTCACGCCGTAGATGCTCGTCACACTGGTTTATGACTCAGCGGCGGCGGCGGCGGCGGCGGCGGCGGCGGCGGCGGCGGTGAGATTAGTAAACAACGGCGGCTGTGAATCTGTCTACCTCACCTGCAGAAGCTAACTAACAGGTATAGCTAACTAACAGGTATAGCTAACTAACAGGTATAGCTAACTAACATGTATAGCTAACTAACAGAAGCTAACTAACAGAAGTTAACTAACAGGTATAGCTAACAAACAGAAGCTAACTAACAGAAGTTAACTAACAGGTATAGCTAACTAACAGAAGCTAACTAACAGGTATAGCTAACTAACAGAAGCTAACTAACAGGTAGCATTCTACATCCTGAGCAGTGGTGAAGCTCGGTAAACATCGATAATCATCGGGCAAGATCGGCAGACATCGGCTAAGATAGGTAGAGATCGGTAGATATCGGTAAATATCGGTAAATATCGGTAGAGATCGGTAGAGATCGGTAGAGATCGGTAGATATCGGTAAATATCGGTAAATATCGGTAGAGATCGGTAGAGATCGGTAGAGATCGGTAGAGATCGGTAGAGATCGGTAGAGATCAGTAGATATCAGTAGAGATCGGTATAGAGGTCATCGGCAGGGCATGCTGCACGCATGCGTGCATTCAGTGGTGATCAGAGTTTCCTCCTTCGTGTCCTTCTTCCTTCTTCTTCTTCTGTTCCTCTTATCGTCATGGGAAGTGCAAGTGAATATGAATAGGTGATGGTTCATAAATCAATAAACAAATAAATAAATAAATAAATAAAAATATATATATAGGTGCGGTAAATCACGGCGCGACATTACAGGATGGTGACGTCTGTATGCGGCGCACGTACGAAGAATATACGCACCCAACATGTTTACAGCCGCGCCTGCAGAATGTGTAGCGTCGGTACGTGCGTGCACACACACACACACACACGCACGCACACACACACACACGCACGCACACACACACACACGCATACACACACACACACACACACACACACACACACACACACACACACTACTACTTAC
>NW_014578931.1:14140-15696 GCF_000485595.1 Priapulus caudatus
GTTTATACAGAGAGTACAAGTAATTTATACAAGTACAAGTACAAGTACAAGTACAAGTTTATACAGAGAGTACAAGTAATTTATACAAGTACAAGTACAAGTACAAGTACAAGTTCATACAGAGAGTACAAGTAATTATAAGTCTGTTCCCCCTGTGAGTCGCTGACTGCTGTGTTATCGTTTCTCTGCTACTATCGTCGTCGTCGTCGGTGTCATCGTCGTCGCCGCCGTCGTCGTCGTCGTTGTCGTCATCGTCGTCGTCGTCGTCGTCGTCGTCATCGTCTTCAGGCACACCTAGAAGTAGAACCCGGATGCTCTAGCCAGTGTCAGGACTCGAAGCCTGGGGGATTTCCCCAGTTCTTCCAGCGAAACATCGACAGTAGCGAATAAGTTCATTTTTAATGCAGCAAGGTTGCACTAAGTTCTGATGTCGTCTGCGATCACTGCACATGAATTCGCGCTACACAGAACACTACAGGAGATAGTAGGGTGGGGGGGGGGGTGCGGGTACTACAAGCAGTGAGGGTATAGGTGTAGAAGAGAGGTGAGGGAAAGGGTTAGGTTTGGCGTTATGCTTTTAGTTAGGGTTAGGGTTAGTGTTGATATTGTTGTTAGGGTTAACGTTAGAGCTAAGGGTAAGGGATAGGGTTAAGGTTAGGATTAGTGTTGATATTGTGGTTAGGGTTAACATTAGAGCTAAGGGTAAGGGATAGGGTTAAGGTTAGGATTAGTGTTGATATTGTTGTTAGGGTTAACGTTGGAGCTAAGGGTAAGGGATAGGGTTAAGGTTAGGATTAGTGTTGATATTGTTGTTAGGGTTAACATTAGAGCTAGCGGTCAGACTACGTGTAGTATGCACGTAGTGTGCGTGTGTGCGTGCGTAGTATGCGTGTAGTATGCGTGTAGTATGCGTGTAGTGTGCGTGTAGTATGCGTGTAGTATGCGTGTAGTGTGCGTGTAGTGTGCGTGTAGTATGCGTGTAGTGTGTGTGTAGTATGCGTGTAGTATGCGTGTAGTATGCGTGTAGTATGCGTGTAGTATGCGTGTAGTATGCGTGTAGTATGCGTGTAGTATGCGTGTAGTATGCGTGTAGTATATGTGTATTGTGCGTGTAGTATGCGTGTAGTATGCGTGTAGTATGTGTGTAGTATGCGTGTAGTATGCGTGTAGTCTATGTATGCGTGTAGTATGTGTGTAGTGTGCGTGTAGTATGCGTGTAGTATNAGCGATGGTTTTGCCCGTGCGTGTGTGCGTCGTGACGCAGCGTGTGTTCCGTGTGTTCGGTGATGAGTCGTTGGTTGGTACGACGAGAGCTGTTTGTCTCTGATGACGTGTTTATGTTTTCACCGCGACGCTTATCACTGTGACGTGCAGTGCAGGCAACGCCTCTCCCTAACTCACTAGCTAGCTAGTTAGCTAGCTTCTCTCTCTCTAGTTAGCTAGTTAGCTAGTTAACTAGCCTCTCTCTCTCTAGTTAGCTAGTTAGCTAGTCTTTTCTCTCTCTCTCTCTCCTCTCACCATGTCTCTCTCTCTCTCTCTCTCGCGTCGTCGTCGCG
>NW_014578931.1:17533-18380 GCF_000485595.1 Priapulus caudatus
TACAAGTACAAGTACAAGTTTATACAGAGAGTACAAGTAATTTATACAAGTACATGTACAAGTACAAGTTTATACAGAGAGTACAAGTAATTTATACAAGTACAAGTACAAGTACAAGTTCATACAGACAGTACAAGTAATTATAAGTCTGTTCCCCCTGTGAGTCGCTGACTGCTGTGTTATCGTTTCTCTGCTGCTATCGTCGTCGTCGTCGGCGTCATCGTCGCCGCCGCCGTCGTCGTCGTCGTTGTCGTCGTCATCGTCGTCTTCGTCGTCGTCGTCTTCAGGCACACCTAGAAGTAGAACCCGGATGCTCTAGCCAGTGTCAGGACTCGCAGACTGGGGGATTTCCCCAGTTCTTCCAGCGAAACATCGACAGTAGCGAATAAGTTCATTTTTAATGCAGCAAGGCTGCACTAAGTTCTGATGTCGTCTGCGATCACTGCACATGAATTTACGCTACACAGAACACTACAGGAGATAGTAGGGGCGGGGTGGGGTACTACAAGTAGGGAGGGTATAGGTGTAGAAGAGAGGTGAGGGAAAAGGTTAGGTTTGGCGTTATGGTTTTAGTTACGGTTAGGGTTAGTGTTGATATTGTGGTTAGGGTTAACATTAGAGCTAGGGGTGAGACTACGTGTAGTATGTGTGTAGTATGCGTGTAGTATGTGTGTAGTATGTGTGTAGTATGCGTGTAGTATGTGTGTAGTGTGCGTGTAGTATGTGTGTAGTATGCGTGTAGTATGTGTGTAGTATGTGTGTAGTGTGCGTGTAGTATATGCGTGTAGTGTGCGTGTAGTATGCGTGTAGTATGTGTGTAGTATGCGTGTAGTATGCGTGTAGTATG
>NW_014578931.1:22214-22702 GCF_000485595.1 Priapulus caudatus
GAGAGAGAATGAGAGGGAAAGAGAGAGAGAGAGAGAGAGAGAGAGAGAGAGACAGAGAGAATGAGAGGGAAAGAGAGCGCGGGCGTTTAGCTCTATTGTAATTATAGATAGAGAGTCATCCGCATATGCATGCAGTGACTGTAGGCGCGTGAAATAGTGTGGAACCATCGTGACTGTTATCGTTGTTAATAATAATAATAATAATGATAATAATAAGTCGGCTATTGAGCCGGCTGGCTGGCTGGCTTGCAGACGCCGTGTAATCTGCATTATGAAGGCTGACTGTGATCGTGTTGTGACTGATATGCGTGGCTTGTAGATAGATGCATGAATAGATGAATAGGTGGATGGATGCATGGATACTGGGTGCGGATTAAACCCACGTTCCACGGCCGTACATAGGCTCTCTCTCCCTCTCTCTTTCTCTCTCTCTCTCTGTCTCTCTCTCACTCTCTCTCTCTCTCCCTCTTTCTGTCTGTCTCTCTCTC
>NW_014578931.1:25691-27525 GCF_000485595.1 Priapulus caudatus
CTATAGCTACTAGCCTTTACCTGTAGCTAGCCTCTACCTATAGCTACTAGCCTTTACCTGTAGCTAGCCTCTACCTATAGCTAGCCTTTACCTGTAGCTAGCCTCTACCTATAGCTACTAGCCTTTACCTGTAGCTAACCTCTACCTATAGCTAGCCTCCACCTATAGCTAGCCTCTACCTATAGCTATCCTCTACCTACGGCTACTAGTCTCTACCTGTAGCTAGCCTCTACCTATAGCTAGCCTCTACCTATAGCTAACCTCTACCTGTATTTTATAATGGTTTAAATACCGTGATTTATAGTCCGTCCGTCTCTCTCTCTCTCTCTTTCTCTTCCCTCTTTCTCATCTGTGTCTCTTCCCTTCTCATTCACACACACGCGCGCGCGCGCTCACGCACACACACACACACACACACACACACACACACACACACACACTCACGCACGCACGCACACACACGCACGCGCACTCTCACACACGTGTATATATGTGCGTGTGTGCGTCATATATGTTTTTATACATATAAATAGCATGTGTATATGCGTGTGTGTGTGCGTGCGTCCGTGCGTCCGTCCGTGCGTGCGCACGTGCGTCCGTCCGTGCGTGCGCACGTGCGTGTATCGGTGCGCCCGTACGTGCGTATGTGTTTGTGTATGTGTCAATCCGGGATTTCTCTACGAAAACCCAAAAACTATTCGTGTCTGTAATCCTCGCTGGAGGTTGCGCGCGCCGCTCTCCGTGATTGTTGTATGACGTCACGAGGTCAAGGTGGCGCAACAATCGTCTGCCGCTTGCATCGCTGACCGGCGGCGCGGAACAGCTGCTGCTAGCTGTCACCTTGAGAGCACTCAGCTCTGACCTTGAGAGATCATCCGCGGTCAGGTCGTGATAGAACGTATATAAATGCAGGAGAAATAACTGACGTGTGCGCGTATAAAACATTCGTAATACATATAATAATAAAAAATGAAAAATAAATAAATTACAATAAAAAAAATGTAATAAAAATTAAATATATAAATGAACTAGTAAAAAATATCGTAACTCTTTAATAGAGAATACGACCAAGAGACAGACATTACTAACCTATGCACTCTCCCTGGCGTGACATTGACCTTTGTACTTACCTGCCAAGGTCATGTTCATGGTACCCTCTGACGTATCTGTTAGTAGTCGTACACGGAGTTATAAGACGTTAATTATTCATCACGTAAAGCGGGAATAGTTGCATGAATTCTTTATTTATTATTCTGATATTTAATGTGTTGGGTTTGCCTGACATGGCTTAGCTACATGTGATGTTATATAGAAACACATTTGTATACACAGTCAAACCATCACCACTATAGAACGAACACCTACGAGTCTGTAAGGATAACTTCAGACGTTGTTATTAAGTGACTGTTGTACAGTGAATACAGAGCTACAGAATGGATCCCTGTCTATGACGGACGCTATCGGCATGGTTTTCCGTGACTGGCCGCTATATACAAGTGTGTGCATGTTCATTCTCCACCCGTAATTTACGGTAACAGATCATGAGAGTAGTCGTGGATTAACGCGTGCGTGCGTGCGTGCGTGCGTGCGTGCGTGCGTGCGTGCGTGCGTGCGTGCGTGCATGCGTGCGTGCGTGCGTGCGTGAGTGTGCATGTGTACGTGAGTGAGTGCGTGCGTGCGCGCGTGCGCGCGCGTGCGTGCGTGCGTGTGTGTGCGTGCATTCGTGTGTGTGTGTGTGTGTGCGTGCGTGCGTGCGTACGTGTGTGTGTGTGTGTCCGTGCGTGCGTGCGTGAGTGTGTGTGTGTGTGTGCGTGCGTGCGTGCGTACGTGTGTG
>NW_014578931.1:28542-29933 GCF_000485595.1 Priapulus caudatus
CTCCGGCACCCCCTCCCCCTGATGCATGCAGCCACGCCCGCCCCCTCGCGCGTGCGTGTGTGTACGTAAGTGCGATCTATGTGAATCTGTGTGAGTCTACGCCGAGAGATCATTGTTTTTTGACGTGGGTATCGTATTTAATAAGAAATCAACGATGACTGGCGTTGACGCGTGATTTGTATTTGATGCGTGTGAAGTAAGTGACGGCAGCGGCGACGGTAGCAACGGCAGCGGCAGCAGCGGCGGCGGCAGCAGCGGCGGCGGCGGCGGCTGCAGTAACAGCAGCGGCAGTGGTAGCGACGGCAGCAGCGGCGGCGGCGGCAGCAGTAACAGCAGCGGCAGTGGTAGAAGTGGTAACGGCAGCAGCAGCAGCAGCAACAGCAGCGGCGGCGACGGCAGCAGCAGCAGTGGTAGCGACGGCAGCGGCGGCAGTAGTAGCGACGGTAGCAGCAGCGGCGGTAGCGGCGGCAGCGGTAGCAGCGGTAGCAGCAGCGGCGGTAGCGGTAGCGGCGGTAGCAGTAGCGGCGGCGGCGGCAACAGTAGCAGCAGCGGCGGTAGCGGCGGCAGTGGTAGCGGCGTGCTGGTTGCGCGGGGGAGGATGTGGTGGTGGGGTGGGGGTGGGGGGTCGTCGTATGTCCAGCCACTGGGCTCCGACTAACCACACACGTCAGCACGTAGAGAATAGATCATGATCTATCTAAGGATCAGGTCAGGATCTATCTCTACACCACACGCTGCAGTAGACATTCCATCACATCTAGATACAACAACATACAATATACAATATATAATATACATTATACAATATATAATATACAATATACAATACGCAATATACAATATACATTATACAATATATAATATACAATATATAATATACAATATACAACACGCGATATACAATATACATTATACAATATATAATATAAAATACACAATACAGTATACAATATACAATATACAACATACAACATACAATATATACAATATACAATATACAACATACAACATACAATATACAATATACAACATACAACACACAACATACAACATACAACATACAGTATACAATATACAACATACAACATACAACATACAATATACAGTATACAAGTTAACAATGTAGAGGATTTCAAGGATTCGTTTCACGTAATCTTGACTGCGTTAATAGTGCTGTCAGATTAAATAATGTAATATTGGTGGACTTTATCTCCTTCCACCGCCCCCTCCTCCCTCCCCCTCTCTATACATGTTTGCGTGAGACCACCTGTTCGACCGATGTCATGCGTCGTTAGCATCATAGCTGCTCGTCTCTACTGCTCCCCTCACACCGCAGGGGCGTGTCACAGCGTATATATATAATATATATAGAGAGAGAGAGAGAGAGAGAG
>NW_014578931.1:34247-37362 GCF_000485595.1 Priapulus caudatus
CTCTCTCTCTCTCTCTCTCTCTCTCTCTCTCTCTCTCTCTTTCTCGCATCATCAGGCAGAGGTTTATGGAGCGTGTTTTCTATTCTGAACGCAGCAACTTTATAGCTGTGTTTGTCGTTGTAAAGGCGCTGCTACTGTGGGAAAGTGAAAAGTTGTTCTCTGCCCGGATAACAATGAACGAAGGGGTATAAAGATAGTAGATACTTATGTACATCGTGTATATGACCTGTTAAAACTACCTGTACTATCTGTGAAATACCAATTAACCCCCTGCGCTGCTTGTGAAATACTAATTACCTACCTATACTACATGTGAAACACAAATTACCCACCTGTCCTGCCTGTGAAATACCAATTGACTACCTATACTACCTGTGAAATACCAATTAACTCCCTGCGATGCTTGTGAAATACCAATTGCCTACCTATACTACCTGTAAAATACCAATTACTCACCTATACTACCTATGAAATACCAATTACCTACATATTAACTCACCGTAAGTTACCTTTATTGCATGTTAATTACCTATACTACGTATAAACTCACACCCCAGCCACATGCGAAGTTCATGTTTACATAGGTAGAGCTAGCAGAAACAGTGAATTTCGGAATGTTCAATGTGTAGGCATTCGATGGAGATGTTATATCGTATCCGCTATGATATTAAGTTTTTCGTAACCATCGTTACTAATCAGTGCGCACGTGGCTACGATACTGCGCATGCGCGCACGGACACGTGCAGAGAAGCAGAGTTACACGTGTCGCATGAATGCTGTCGATAGTTTGACGGAAATAAAATTCTAACGTTGTCATTGTCACGTGTTGTAATGAAAAATAAACACGTATAAATGTAATTAAAAATGTTTAATTGATATATATATATATATTTATAAGCTTAGTAGCATAATCGACATGTTTGACTAGCGTGAATAGAGGGCTATTATGTGTGTGTGCGTGTGGAAGTGAGTTTACTTAACACTATACATATAGCGTGTGTAAACGCGTGTGTGTGGGGCAGGCTGGGGCGGGGGGGGGGGGTCTATTGTACCCTTGGTAACCGTCGTGTGTGTATATATATATATAATATATATTATATATACTATAATATTATATAACTTGTATTGTATATATATATAATATATATAATATGTATATGTATGTATAATATATATATATTATATATATATATGTATGTATAGTATATATTAGTATAATATATATGATGTATATAATTATATCAATATAAGCCGCTGTCAGCTGCAAACCATGTTAGACAATGCGCGTTTAGCCGCGTACAACTATATATAGTAATGGCTATGGAAGTGAATTGGCACCTACTCACGCCCTAAGCTGTGTGAAGATCTCTATACGCGCTTTTCCTTGTCTAAAGCTTAAACGGATTGCGGCTTTTCTTCCGTGTGTGTGTTGTGTGTGTGTGTAGTGTGTGTGTGTGGTGTGTGTGTTGTGTGTGTGTGTTGTGTGTGTGTGTGTGTGTGTGTGTATGTGTGTCTGTGGCGTGTGCGTGTGCGTTGTGCGTGTGGGTGTGTGTGTGTGTGTGTGTGTGTGTGTTGGTGGTGTAGTGTGTGTGTGTGTGGTGTGTGTGTGTGTATGTGTGTGTGTGTTGTTGTTGTGGTGTGCATGTGTGTGTGTGTGTGTTGTGTGTGTGTGTGTTATGCCGTGTGTGCGTGTGTGTGCATGTGTTCGTCACGCGCGTACATGGTGTGGTATGTATATGTGGTGGCGTGTGTGTGTGCGTGCCTGCGTGTGGGTATGTGCTGTTGCGTGTGTGCGCTGCGTGTGCAGTGTGCTGCCCGCGTGTGGCGTGTGTACGCTGCGTGGCGTGTTGCGTGTGTGTTCGAATTGCGCCGCCGCGTACTTGTGCGTTGCGTGTGCGGCGTGTGTGTTCGTATGCCGCTGCGCTTACGCTGTGTGTGTGTGTGTGTGTGTGTGTGTGCGTGCGTGCTGTGGCGTGTGTTATGTGGTGCGTGCGTGTGTACGTGCTAGCGCGTATTTGCGTCGTGTGTGTGCGTGGCTGTGCGTGTGGTTGCGTGTGTGTAATGTATGAGAGAGGAGAGAGAGACAGAGATGAGAGAGAGATAGAGAGAGAGAGAGAGAGAAGGGAGAGAAGAGAGAGAGAGAAGAGAGAGAGAGGAGAGATGAGAGAAGAGAGATATAGATAGAGATAGATAGAGCGGAGAGAGAGAGAGAGAGAGAGAAGAAGAGAGAGAGCAGAGGAGACGGAGAGAGAGCCGAGAGAGATCGAGAGAGAGATAGAGGATGGGAATGTTAGCGTGGAGGTGGATGGGGATGGCTGTCATAAACTGTCACATAGTTCGGAATGCGTCTGTCAACGCCGTCTATGACCGTCACGGACACAGTGACGTAACAGTGCATGACCGAGACTGTCCCCAGCTCCTATTGTTCTTGCACCTCAGACTGTCCGACTAGCTCCCATGCTTAGTCTACGCAATCCCGCCCCGCGCTCAATGTGCTAGCGTGGCCTCGAGTTTATATATATATATGTATATATATATATATATATATAGCATATGTATGAATACGTGCATGTTTTGTTACTGAGAGAATAATGAAAAGGGTGTAGTTGCAACTATTTTATTATGTGTAGTGGTGATCAAGTGTATTACTGGCTACACACGATAGCTCTGACAATACATACATGGGTCGAACAGAGGCGCTGCTGTGACTAGTGACTGATTGTGCGCGTGGATAGCTAGCTGTGTAGTTGAATAGCTAGCTGTGTAGCTGATTAGTAGCTGATGCCTGTCTAGTAGCATCTCTACTAATGTAGCTGTGGGCATAGTAACTGGGTGAGAGAGTCAATAACTGTAATTCTGTGTATTGTGGACGCGAATGTTGGGGTAAGATTATGATCGTGTATGTTCTACACTGACACACGCACGCACGTACGTATGTACACACGCGCACGCGCGCACGCACGCGCACACGCACACGCACGCACACGCACGCACACGCACGCACACACACACACATACCGTCGCATTTTCTAGGCATACAACTGGGGATTAACATGGTTGGATTCTGGTTCCCCCCCCCCTCCTCTCTCTCTCTCTCTCTCTCTCTCTCTCTCTC
>NW_014578931.1:38466-39715 GCF_000485595.1 Priapulus caudatus
GTGTGTGTTGTGACTGTTGTTATGATGTGTGTAAGCTATTTTCTCATGCGTACTTATTACGTGTATGACGTGACGGTGTGTTGTGAAGCAACAGCGGCTTAATTCGCGGGGTTTTACCTACGTTACATCGCGCGTGCGTGGCTGGCCTTGTTATATAGTAGAGAGTGTAGCAGAGAAAGCCTGTAGGAAGCCCGCGTAAACCTGTATGTACATGTGTGTTTTACACCAAGTGACGTGTAGTTCTGTTTTCCTCGCAACATAATGCATTAATACGTAATATTATTACAAAAAACTCCCGACGCATTTTAAACGCGTTTTTTTACGTGTAACATAAGAAAAATCTCTTCCACTATGACGTCACGCCGATGACGTTAATTTTGACTGCCGAGAATTGCAAATGGCGGCCATTGCAAATGCAGATAGTGAATCTATTACTGTTAGCTATGTGGCGCTAGTGGCGTGTGAAGAAATTATAAAGTTTTCAATTATTATTAAATTGTTTATAAAGTATTAAATTAATTAGCAACGTTTTGTGTGAGTTAGTTTGTGTGCAGAATGGCGTGTGTGAGAGAGGTCGTGTATGCGGCTCATGTCGATATTGTCGTGACGTCATGCGAACTAACACGTAGGTAAACAAACAACATCGCATTCTTTCCAATGTAAAGTTTATTTTGTTCAAAAACTGAACGCAAACGTTACATAAATAAAACAAATTATAAAACAAAAATCAAAGTATACAGCTGAAGCTTCTGGAACGAGAAACTGCGTCGATCGATCACATTATCATTTGACATCAATTAAATACGCAATGATACCGATAGAGGGAGCGCGAGAGTAAGGAAGAGGAGATAGAGGGGGAGAGGGGGAGAGGGGGAGAAACCCCTGCATGTGTTACAGACACCTTACACGTTACTCACATCACCGCCGCGCTCGTTACCGTCATGCACTCGCATCTACCTCGGCTAGTCCGCTTCACGCGAGACTTGGCGAGAGCGACCAGACATAGCTAATCGATGCACCGCACGCCCGATGACGTGACGTCTACAATAGAGAGCAGCGGAATCGCAGACGGACTGGATCTATCGATTAGGCATGTCTGTACGCTCACCTCACCTCGTTCTATTATAACGCACGAATAAAACCTTCTATATATATATATATATATGGACTGGATCTATCGATTAGGCATGTCTGTACGCTCACCTCACCTCGTTCTATTATAACGCACGAATAAAACCTTCTATATATA
>NW_014578931.1:41303-42597 GCF_000485595.1 Priapulus caudatus
TCCCTCCGCTCTCTCTCTCTCTCTCTCTCTCTCTCTCTCTCTTTTTACAGGTGGATATTATTGACCCTGATACGTGGATAGCTCTCCGACCGACAGTACGTACGCGCCTTATACAGATTCAATGCTTATACGCGTATGCGTGCGTGCGTGCGTGCGTGCGTGCGTGCGCGTGCGTGCGTGCGTGCTGTGATGCGGTAGAGCTGGGGTTAGCGCTGCAGGCACGGCCGCTAGTACCCTAGCTAGTCTGCGGACTGCCGCTGGGAGGGGACCGCCGAGGGGCAGGAACTACAAGACACGGCTGCTTACCCACACAGCAGCAAACACACCTGTAGCGGCAAACACACCTGTAGGAGCAATCAACGAGGAATTTCCTACTGAAACTCACGCTCGTCCACCTGCGAGGAATGCAGGAGAGAAAAAATATTTGAAGAGCAATTATCGGTAAGGTATTAGGGAGAAAGTCCGATAACATATTTCCGTCATGATCATATATTGTTGTTTTTTTCGGCAGGACGAGGAGGATGGGGATGATGAGGATCAGAGGAGAGGGCGGGGCCTCACTACTCCCCCGCACGCACGCAGGCACGCACGCACGCACGCACGCACGCACGCATGCACTGTCAGCTGCCACGACGCGTACACGGTGAGTTAGATTAATTTTTTTCCCCTATTTAAAACAGGAACGAGCTGCATAAATATCCGGCTAAATAAGGGAGTGTTAGTCTCACGTGTGGATATCGCAGCCTAGAGAACTCTGCAGCTGCGAGAAATCTGCCAACGTCCTGATCATTCCACATCCAGCAATTCTACATCTCTCTAGCTGTCTCTCTACCTGCCGGGTACTACCGCGCGGGGGGTGCGGCGGCGAGGGAATGGATGGCTGGAGCTTCATCACACACACGGGGGGGGGGGAAGCTGGCATGCACGCGGGAGGGAGGGAGGCAGGCTGGCATGCACGCGGGAGTCTGAGATTTCAGCCGCTAGTATTGATTGGGTTTCGCAGTGCGGCCGGGCGGGAGAACAAAGGCCAATGGAGCGGCTGCGTGCGTGCGCGGGGAGGCGCGGCCAAGCCGCACGGAAACCATAGCGGCACGCTAAAACAATACCACCGCGTATACAACACTACACCCGCCACGCACGCACGCACGCACGCACGCACGCACGCACGGGGAAGTTACCGTCTCTCGCAGCGGTAGCAGAATGCGTGCATGTGTGCGCTCATGTGTCTGTGTGAGTGCGTGCGTGTGTCTGTGTGCGTGCGTGCGTGTGTCTGTGTGAGTGCGTGCGTGTGTCT
>NW_014578931.1:43434-50240 GCF_000485595.1 Priapulus caudatus
TTGAGTTGTCAATCATGAATACAGTCACAATTGAAGACTCGAATTTCGTGCAAAATAAAATAAAATAAAAAGTATACGGTCCGTTGGAGGTTCGTCGTGTATGTAGAAGGCTGGCTAGATGCTAGCGTGATGTCTCACTCGTATGTATGTGTGTGTGTATGTGTGTGTGTGACGTAGCGGGCTAGAGGGCGTGTGCGTCGACCCCGCCTCAAACCAAATATAATACAACGAGAGCACGCGCGTGCGTGCTCTCTCTCTTTCTCTCTCAAATAAAAAAAAACACGGGATAAAAACTTTAAAATTATATCTACTAGAGTCGTGCGAACAACTCGCGTCAAATAAAAATATTCACCGTAATTACGGTGATGTCATAATGTAAAGTCGGTATAGAGAAGACAATTGATAATTAGGCCTGCATAATTGTACAATTTCCCCGCGCGCTAAACCGCGTCTATATATGTATGTACAGCATGATACCCGCCGACCGCGCACGTGACAACGACGATGACGTCGACATGACGTAAGCTCGGGCAGCCGTCATCAAGCAGCCGCCGCTTACTAACGCAGCCGATAATGTGAACGTTCGGCGGAATCTGACGTTCTTCGCGTCATCAGAGCTGTCGACGCGGCCCGGATGTTAGCGTGAACAATAGAACAGCGCTCAGCTCGCCAGGCAGACAATAGAACATCGTAGCGGTGCTACATGTAAACGAAGGAAATCAGAGCTCTGACGCGAAGCCGTCCGGATCCGTGTTTGCGACATTAATCCGCTGCGTTAGATCCGCTACTACGATCCGTATCCAAGATTCCCGCGCATGCGTAAGTTAATCATAATTATCACAGTATTGTCGTAATTATACGAGCGTTTACAGAGAGAGGGGGAGAGGGAGAGAGAGAGGGAGAGAGGAGGGAGAGAATCTGTGCATCTCTCCATCTCTCTTTCTCTGTCTCTCTTTCTCTTTCTCTGTCTCTCTTTCTCTGTCTCTCTCACCGGGCGAGAGCGGTAATGGTATCGTATCAGTATAATCATCTGAAGTGTCGTATATATCTATGAAGCTGGCCCGGGTAGAGAGAGAGACTTTATTCTACATCTCGCTACGCGCACACACACTCATACACGTACACGTACACGTACACGTGCGTGCGTGCGTGCTTGTATGTGTGCGCGTGCGCGTGTGATACGCGGGGAATCTTGAATAGCAGATCGCGATAGAAATTAATCAAACCCGGTGACGTTGATGACGTGTGCTGCTTCTCCGCTGCTCACTGCTGCTGCTGCTGCTGATGATGATGATGCTGATGCTGATGATGCTGCTGCTGGTGGTGATGCTGCTGATGCTGATGCTGATGCTGATGCTGATGCTGATGCTGATCGTGATGATGCTGATACTGATGATGATGATGCTGATGATGATGATGCTGATGCTGATGATGCTGCTGCTGGTGGTGATGCTGCTGATGCTGATGCTGATGCTGATGCTGATGCTGCTGCTGCTGCTGATGCTGCTGATGATGATGCTGCTGTTGCTGATGATGCTGCTGATGCTGCTGCTGCTGCTGCTGATGCGGCTGCTGATGATGTTACTGCTGCTGTTGTTGCCACGCAGCATCTTGCGTGCAGGGTCTCCATGCATCATGGCTTCACCTCACAGCATCGCAGCATCCTTCTCCGCATCCTCCGCCGCTCCCATACTCCGTTGACCTGGTGTGACGTCGTGACGTCACACCGGGGGTGTCTGACGTCACGGCTGTTAGAGGCTGGGTGGTAGTAGCAGCATGCATGGTGTCGTAGATGATGGCATGTGTACGTAGGTATAGCTGATCAGCTACATGATGGTAGGTACGGTACACTGCTCAGCTGTTCATGCACGCTGTTGTGGTGGTTATACACAGCGAGATGGAGATCCTCTCTATGTGCCACGCGGGGGCGGTGGTAGCAGTGGTAGCTTCCTCTATATTTGCGGGGTCGCGGCGGCGGCAGCGGCGGCGGCGGCGGCAGCGGCGTTGGTATATCGGCTGAGACTCCGCCTGTATTTGCCGTGCCAGTCGATCGAACGTGTCGTAATGCAGCGGCAGCGGCAGCGGCGGGGCTGGAGGCCGTCAGCTCTAACCTCGCCGTGTCCGTGCGTGCGTGCGTGCACGTGCGTGCGTGCGTGCGTCCGTGCGCGTGTTGACATTGCCGCGCCTCGCTGCGGGCGCGTACAATGTAACCGGTCGGTGCTACGCTTTGCTAGTGGCTTTCATCGGCGGATAATACTCCTATAGTGCGTCGGCCACTCGCACGCACGTCGCTAAAGCCCGTCCTCGATTCACGCGTGATGGCTATAGCTTCTTCAGGACGCTGTGTAAATAGCACGTCGCTTGAATTGGCCCGGGCGGCGGCGGCGGCGGCGGCCAGGCGATTGTCTGCCGCGATACGTCTCGGATATAATTAAGTTTGAAGTGCAAATATGTTTGTGACGGGAGTTGAGAGAGAGAGAGAGAGAGAGAGAGGGAGAGGGGGAGGCAGCGAGCGACAGAGCGGTACGGCTCCCACGACGTGCGTGTGTGTTGTCGGCAAACCTGTTTCTGCTGCTGCCGTGATACGGGTGCTCGTCTCTGGCCGCACTCTCCGCGGCCGTAAGATGAGCGGGGATGAGTCACAGCTGATGTAAGATCCCGCGGAATAGCGGGAGGAGGGGAGGAGGGAGGAGGGAAGGTACGGTGATGTCATCACAGGTGAAGCCACACAGCTCCGTAACATCCGCACTGACGATTCCTCAGCCTCTTCCTCATCCGCATCCTCATCCTCTCAACCCCCGGGCTGGAGGGAGAGCTCCCGCTGCTGCTGCTACTACCGGTAGTGGTGGTGGTGATGGTGGTGGTGATGGTGGTGGTGGGAAGTCACTGTCTCTCGCTGATGTTGCTGCTGCTGCTGCTGCTGCTGGTGGTGATGGTGATGGTGATGGTGCTGCTGCTGCTGCTGGTGCTGCTGCTGCTGGTGCTGGTGGTGGTGGTTGGTGTTGTTGGGAGGCGGAGAATGTCGTGTTAGCGAGGGCGTGACCGCCTGGTTCGTCGCTACGACACTAGCTGCTGCTGTGTGAAACACCGCGCTATCTCCGATCACCTGCATTCGTCATCGCTACGCTCAGAGCTGTTCCTTCAGGTGTGATCTCAGGTTAATTACAATCAGTCAGGTGTGATATCGCGTTGATTACTTTCATACAGGTGCGCGTGTATATTAGCAGGTGAGTGGCTGGATGCCTCAGCGTCCGTGCTCGGTCGCTGAGTTGTCTAACGTTGCTCTCTCATCTTCACGTGAGGCGGGCTCAGGTAAGTTCATGTTGGCGCTCGCACGGGGTGGGCGTGCTCAGGTATGTTCATGTTGGCGCTCGCACGGGGCGGGCGGTTCGGCAGGCAGGCAGGCAGGCAGCTGTCTCCACGGCAACGTAACGCATGTGAGGCGGGCGCGTATCTTTGGTGCATAAGTTGAGCAGTGAAACAATCGCAAAGCTTCTCTTTCTCTCGGCAGCGTCATCGTTGGCGTCATCGCTGTGGTTACACTTGGCTATGCAGGCGGGGCGGCGGTGGTAGCGGCGGCGGGGCGTCGTCTTCTTCGTTAGAATGTCTTCTTTACGGCACGCGGCTCAAGTTTCTCTTTACATTGAACACAGAATAAACATAAACCATCGATGATGGATCTTCACTCGGTTAAAACACGCACAACAGCAAAAACAACAGCAAGTATAGTCCTCTATATATCTGAATCATCGTCATCGTCGTCTGCTTCTCTGCCGTCGGCGTTACCATATGTACAGCACACACACACACACACAACAAACATGCCGCGTTATCTACAAGTTCCGTTTGTGTGTTCCTGTGTGTTCGTGTGTGTATTTGTGTGTGTGTGATAAGGTCCTAGGTGTGTGTGAGTGTGTGTATCTGTATGTAATAAGGTCCTAGGTGTGTATGTTAGCGTATATTTGATTGTGTGTGATAAGGTCCTAGCTGTGAGTGATCAGCATGTTGTGTATATGTATGTGTATGAGTGAGTGAGTATGTGTATGTGTATGTGTATGTGTATGTGTATGAGTGAGTGAGGCGACGCTCGGCTTTATAGGCGAGGCGTTGCCGTGACGGCAGGCAGAGCTGTCGGCGATCCCGTGCCGTGACCGTAATGATCCTCCGGCTTGACCAACACGTACGCCACCGGACGCCGGATGTCCTGCTGCGCCGCCGCGACGGCAGCCGACGTCAGGTATCCGGGCGGACACCCGTTACACGGTACCATGTATTGCCCCGGCATGTGGCTGTGCGGCATGCAGGCGCCGCCCGTACTGAACGGTGAGTGAGAAGGGTAGAGCGTCGGATACATGCTCTGCGGGACGTCGGCAGGCCGCAGTGACGTCATCTCGCCTAGCTTAGCGGCGGCGAACGCCTCGGCGGAGAAGTGCGGGTAGCCGTAAAACGCGGGGTTGCTCATGACGGACGTCGCCAGCGCCGCACGCGCTTTCTCCGTCGTCAGCGAGTCGATGCCGCCTCCCGCCGACGTACACATGCTGATGGACGTCGGCAGCGACGTCTGCGGAAAGTTGTGGAAGGCTCGCGGTAGTGCTGCCGTTAGGTAGTCGGCGTTAGATAGCGACGGGATCGACTGCATGCCCGGATACCTGGTGATGGTCAGTGGCTTCTTGGGTTTCCTGCGCGGTCTGTACTTGTAGTCAGGGTGATCTTTCATGTGCAGTGCGCGCAGTCGCTTCGCCTCGTCTATGAAAGGTCGCTTCTCAGCCTCCGATATGCCAGCCTTCCTTCTCGCGCCAAGTCGCTACTGAATCTCCTGATTGTGCATTCTTAGGGTTCTCCTGCGCCAAATCTCCTGCCCCCTGACACAGAGCGCGACCACCACCATGAAAGGCGTCATCGGCGCTTGATGTGCTGCCTGCGACCACCCCTGCCCACTCCCCCGCGCCAGCCGCTGCCGCTCCCGCCTGCTTGGTGAATGTTAGCTCGACGAATGAGCTGGTCAATATGTGTTCGTCCTACCGCTCGTCGCGCACGTCTAGCTTCCAGATCGAAACGAGTTCATTAAAATGTGTGCAGTAGCGTACCGTAGGTTGTCCGCCGCTAGTAACTCTCTGCGTAGATTTCTCAAGCCGCCTGCCTGCCGGCCGTCACTGCGCTAGCTGCGCCGCCAGTCGCCTTCCTCTCTCGTTCTGCCGCTACCGCCGTATCCTGAAACACCGCGCGGCACTAGACAGACACAGGCATCAACGACGTGAGAGTGAGTTAGAGAGACGCACACACAGAATGATGCACACACACACACGCACTGTTGCTGCTGCTGCTGCCTCGGCCCCGTAGCCGTGGCTTTACTGCTCGCTCGCCGTCGAGAGTGTTCACACGCTGTTAAACAAGTAAGCATCGTCGCCGCACCGCCGCCGCGGCTCACACAGCCGCAATCACACGCCGACCAATCACAGCCGCTCTGATGTAATTGTCAGCGCGCGCTCATTGGTCGATCATTTAACATCGGCGCGCGCGATGATTGGCTGCCGTTTGTCATGTGGAGCTCGGTGGGCGGGGCGACCGTTGGCAAAGATGGAGAGAGAGAGAGCGAGAGAGAGATGTAGATGGAGAGCGTAGTTTACACGGCATGTGCACACACACACCGCTGCGCGGAATTGTATTATTGTTGATTTTAGACGCAAGCTATGTAGTTAGGTGCGATAGTTACTGGCTGAGTTACAGCTGTAAAGTGGAAGCACCATTATTTGTCGATAATAGGGGCTGCATGCGCTTTGTCAGCCCGCCTATCTATATATATGATGTAATCAGGCATGCGCGCGTGCACGTGGCGTGTGCGTGCGTGCGTACGCGCATATATTCTTGTGGGGGTACGTGCGCGCGCGTGCACGTGGTGTGTGAGTGCGTGCATGCGCGCGTATATTTTTTTTGGGGGGGGGTACGTGCGCGCGTGCGGGTGCGCGCGTGCACGTGGTGTGTGCGTGCGTGCGTGCGCGCGTATATTCTTGCGGGGGTACGTGCGGGCGCGCGTGTGTATGAGAGGGGGGGGGGGCGAATGCGCGAGTTTGTGCGCGTGTGCGTGCATGGGTGTGTGTGCGTGCGGTGGTAGCAATGTAGCTACATACGCACTACGGTATATGTTTGCAGGCACAGACATACATGAAGGGGATGTTGTTGGGGTAAGCTGTTGGTTTATAAGGTAAGGTGGGAGGTATAACTAGATTGAGGGTCTGAATTGGAAACGGGTGAAGAGGAGATATAGCAAGGGGAGGGAGAGGTAGAAGGGGGAAGGAGAGATATGGTGAAGGGAGAGGGAGAGGTAGAAGGGGGAAGGAGAGATATGGTGAAGGGAGAGGGAGACAGATAACGAGACGGACGGAGGGAATGAGAAGGGATAGAGTGGGAGGAGGAAGAGGAGGCGAGGTAGATGAATGGGGGCGGTGGGAGAAGGGGTGGGGTAGATAGGAGAAGGGGAGAGGTAGGAGAAAGGAAGGGGTAGGAGAAGAGAAGGGATATGTATGGTTGTGTGTGTGTGCGTGCGTGCGTATGCGTGTGTGTGCGTGCATGTTACATGTGTATGTGTATTTCTATATGACATGGTTAAGCTTAACCTAGCCATGTAGCTCTCTCTCTCTCTCTCCATGTGCGCGAATTAAAGAAGGAACGAAGAGACGAAAAATATAGTGAAATAACGAAGGAATGAATGAGTGAATGAATGAATGAATGTCGGCGAGGGAAAAGAAGGAAAGAGAGAGAGAGAGAGAGAGAGAGAGAGAGAGAGAGAGAAAGAGAGAGAGAGAGAG
>NW_014578931.1:50616-53000 GCF_000485595.1 Priapulus caudatus
GCTGCTGCTACTTACTACTCTGCTTGGCTGTCTGCTGCTGCTACACATACTTGCGCGCTGAGCGCGCTGCTGCTGCTACTGCTGCACTACTACTTTGGCGCCGCCCACAGCGGCTGCTGCTGCTGCTTGCTTGGCTACGTGACTGCCTGCTGCTGCTGGCTGACTACGCCTGCTGCGACTGCTGCTGCTGCAAGCTGCAGCATGCATGATCGATAAGCGGCCTGTAAGTACTAGACACCCGTGATGCCCGCCAGCTGCCGTCGTCGCCGTCGGCCGTAGCATCTACACACAGCCGACGCGTTGAAGCAAACTGCCGCTACGGCTGCTCGTGCGTAGCGTGTGTCGTGCTGTGTGTGTGCGTGCGTGCGTGCGTTGTTGGCGTGTGTGTTGTGTGCGTGTTGTGTGTGTGTGCTGCGCGCGCGTGTGTGTGTGTGTGCATGCGTGCGGCGTGCGCTGCGTGCGTGTATGCTGTGTGTGTGGCGTGCGTGCGTGGCGCGCGTGTGTACGTGTGTGATGCGTGCGTCGTGCCGTGTGTGCGTGTGTGCGTGCTGCGTGCGCGGTGTGTCTGGCTGTGTGCGTGGGTGCGTGCGTGCGTGCGCACGCGTGTGTGTGCGTGTGGCGCGGCGCGTGTGTGTGTGTGATGGAGAGAAGCGGGTGCGTGGAGGAGGCGGAGGCGGCGGTGGCGGAGCGGTTGCGCGGTTGCGGTGGCTGGCCGTCTGTACAGAAGCGCAGGAAGTCATGAAACAAACGCATTGTGGTTGTATAAATCACCAGCTGTGGTGTCGGCACACTGTATTCACGCTCACCATCACCAACACTACACACATACACACCAACACACAGACACACACAACACACACACACACACGAGTCACACACCCTGCGCGCGCGCGCCGGACGCACACAGCACACAAGACAGCCACCAAACCCAGCACGCACAACGCACACACACACACAACACACACACACATACACACACAGCACGCACGCGCGCACGCACGCACGCACGCACGCACACACGACACGCGGCGCACGTGCACTAAGCAAACAGCGGTGTGACGCGATCAGTCATCGTCAACGCCCGCTGACGGCGCGGCGCTCTCAGATTCTACGCTGAGTTTGTCTCCGCCAAATAAGTGTCAATTATAATTGCGATAGAGACACGCGATGAAAATTTGTTTCACAATAAACGGATACAATCAATGTCACAGCGATCCCACAATTATTACACCCCTCCGTGGTGTATGTTAGAGGCGCGCTCCATGTAGAGCTGTGGTGTCTGGTAGAGCTCATGTAGGCCCCCCGCCCGTACCTTTTAGTAGTATATTCTTACGCACGAGCACACACGCAGTAATACGCACCGTACGCACGCACGCACACCACTACACACACGACACACACCACACACACACACACACATCACACACATACACACACACACACACACACGCACACACCCACACACACACACACACAATGTACTCACGCACGCACACAACATGCACACACACGCGGGCACACGGCACGCAACACACGTACACACGTAAGCGCGCGCCGCCAGCAGCAACAGCAGCAGCAGCAGTAGCAGCAGCAGCAGCAACAGCAGCAGTATCAGCAGCAGCAGTATCAGCAGCAGCCCCCATGTTGCACCTGCAGGCTGCATTCATGGTGGGATCGGTGAGAGCTTTGTTTGAGGTGCTCTCAGCGCGAGCTGATACCATAAGCTATACACACTTGTAGAGGGAAACACACACGCAAGCACACACACACACACGCACGCACGCACGCGCACGAACGTACAAACACAACACAAACACAACACACACATACATATACACACGCACGCACCACATACGCACGCACCACACACGCACGCACACACACACACGCCCGCACACGCACGCACACACACGCACACACACACACACACACACACACACACACACACACNACACACACACGCGCATGCACCAAAACTCAGGCGCGCGCTCACGCAAACACGAGTATATTGAGTGAATATGTAGCGTGAATATATGCTGTCTGGACGCTAAATGAGGACAGATAAGATGGCATACATGCATGCAATGGATCTTTTTCAAACGGTAACCGATTCAAGCAGACATTGCCTTCAGACAAACACCGCCAGCTGTCCCTCGTGTGTGCGTGCGCGCGGCTGTGTTTGTGTGTGTGTGTGTGTGTGTGTGTGTGTGTGTGTGTGTGTGTGTGTGTGTGTGTGTGTGTGTGTGTGTGTGTGTGTGTGTGTGTGTGTGTGTGTGTGTGTGTGTGTGTGTGTGTGTGTGTGTGTGTGTGTGTGTGTGTGTGTGTGTGTGTGTGTGTGTGTGTGTGTGTCGTCGTGTGTGTGTGTGTGTGTGTGTGTGTGTGTG
>NW_014578932.1:0-2342 GCF_000485595.1 Priapulus caudatus
CCGGTATACCGGAACGTACCCTGGTACTAGGTATCTAATATGCCGAACCGTACCTCGCCTACTCCACTAACGAGTCTAGGGAGTCGCCTACGCCTACTCCCTAACCCGAACCCGAACCCTAACCCTAATCCTAACCCTAACCCTAACCCTAATCCTAACCCTAACCATATCAAATAATAACCAGGGTACGTTCCGGTATACCGGACCGTACCCAGGGTACGTTCCGGCAGTACCCTGAGGGACATAGACCCTATGAGCCTGAGTAGTAGTATCATAATTATCATTAGCCAGACCAGGCTGTGTGACTAACGTCAATATACACAATATACGGTCTTCTAACCCTAGCAAAGACCGTTTCTTGGAGCTAAATTATCATGTGATCGACCGGCCTACAAGCACAGGTTTTCGTTAGTTCTAACAGTGACACTTCCCAAAACTTCCCTGTTTCGGTGCAATTACTAATTTCATTCAATTGCAATAACAGAATAGCTTATAATAAGAAATACAACTTGTTATTTGCACTTAAATACGGAACTTACCAAGAGCAGAGCGAAACTTGACTCCCTTTCCACACACTGGACTGGCACAGTAATGGCACATTCATGTGTTACTATACTAAGTATACAAATATTACTAGTAATAATAATGCAAGAGTTCGTCTTTCATGCTAACGGTATAATTATTTCAAATATAATTATTATGATTATCCCAGATAGCACGTATCAGCGTCGACTATGGAAGCACTGCCACTGAACTGGCCCAATACCGGGCCAGATTATATAGCCCGTTAGTGGGCCAGTTCATTAGTTCGGCACCGGGCGAGTACCTTAACGTTTCAGCTGTACTGGCCCCCATGTCGCGCCATGAAAGCGGCCCGGTGCGGTACAGCTGAACCGTTACCGGTATCAGCCAGAATCGGGCCAGCACCGGGCCAGTACAGCTGAGCCGTTAGCGGTACTGCCGGTACGAGCCGGAACGACGCCAGTATCGCCCCAATACATACATGTTTGCTGGGGTGTTGGTAATTATGATTTGTATGCTAGTGTCCCCCAACGTCGGATTTGGCGCAGTATGAGTATGCGCAGCCAAGTAGGAACCGCGTGCGATAGGCATTGTGATCTCTACCACTTGGAAAACGTGTGAATAATCATTAGACGATGCTATTTTCTTAAAACAAGCAAAGGTGTTGCAATGTAAAATTAACGAATTCTCGTCACAGTTTGAATTTTTAAGCATAGCAGTGATGGTTTAATCAAGTTAAAAATACGAATAGGATAAATCTATGCTGTGATTATTGAAATGACCAATTCTATGTTTGGAAAACCACAATGATCTGAGGATTACTGTATATTGTAAATTTTAAATTTTTCCAATTTAATCAGAATGAAAATGTTATTGTTGACAGCATGCATTAAATGCATACTATGAAGAGCTTGCCTCTACAAGTAAAAAGCCATCTAATCAGGCTCAGGGTGCAAGTGAGCAGTTGATAGAAAAAGACGAGCCACAACATAAAAAATTGTGCTCAAGAAACACAGGAGACAGAACAATGAATCCATCAACATCAACCGAGTCTAGGTTAGCACCAAACATGATATGCTCTGTAATTAACAAACTGTTATTTTATGTTCCGAATAATTTATCCAAGTGTCTATATATTCATGTTCTTTAATTCTGGTCTTCTTTAGAGATAATATCATTTTGATTCTTGCATTTTGGGCTTTCATATACATTGCTTTTCGACTTTCAGATTGCAGATTGGTTAATTGATGTAAGCTTACTGTATGGTGCATCTTCTTTCAGTACTGCATCATCATCAGTACCAGAGCAACCAAAAAGACTAAAACTGATATCATGGAATATTGATGCGCTCACAGATGACATTAGGAATAGAACTATAGGTGTTAGAAGGGTTATTGCAAAGTATGTACATAATCACCTTTATAATAACAATACTGGCATGTCACATTAAATCTCATAATAATAATTATGAATATTGTAGTAATAATAATAATAGCTATTTTGTTTAAAAAATGTATTCTTAACCATGTTTTTGATTTTAGTGAAAAGCCAGACATAGTTTTCTTTCAAGAGGCGGTAAACGTGTCCTTTGCTTATCTAGAAGGAGCGTTTGATGAAACGTACGAGTGCATCGGAGGTGGTAGCGCCGGGTTATTTAATGCTGCCTTGGTTAGTCACTGCAATAAGTAAATACAAATATATGCATAACCTAGATATAATATTAACCTTATATACCTTATATATATACTAATTTAATAAAATGTTAAACTTAACAGTGAACAGTGAACCTGTGAATGATTGAAACCTGATGCACAATAATG
>NW_014578932.1:6193-7564 GCF_000485595.1 Priapulus caudatus
ACCACGAGTGCCCATATATACAAGTGACAATTTCTACCATTAAGCTGTGAGTCTCGGCTTGCTTCATGGGTTTTTTTTCATCTATGGACATAGGCCTTTCAAAAAAATATAGTGAGGATTTGCCACCCCAGGTGGTACCAATTGATGAAATTTGGGGGTCTGGCTCATGGACTAATAGAAAAACTGCATCCTTGGCCATCAATTGCCTTAAGGGCTTCGTGATCTCAGCTAGATTTGGTGAGAACTTCGATAGGTAGGTGATCATTCCTAACAGAGTAACTAATTCTGCTTTGTTCCCTGGGGCCTGCATACCGCATAGATCCTGTATCTTGCTTGGATCAGGCTTGACCCCTCTCTGCTGTCAACAGGTGTCCAAAGAAAGGGACTTCAGTGGCTCTGACCACCAGCTTATCCTTATTAAGCCTTATTCCTCTTTCCGAACAACGCTTCAACAGACTCCTTAAATTGCGATCATGCTCTTCGACAGTCCCCCATAGACTAGCACGTCGTCAACTATCGCCTCAACCCCTGTTAAGTCTCTAAGGATTTCATCCATTTGCCTCTGAAATTTGTCTTGCGAACATACCAGACCAAAGGGTACCCAAAAGGAGTATTGAACGTCGTTAACAGGGACGATTCTTCTTCCAACACTATCGACCAATAATCTGATCGGGCATCCAGCTTAGAGAAATACTTTTCACCCGTTAACACAGGTAAGATATCCTCTAGCGTACGCATTGGGTGATGTGGACGAGCAATGGTCTTATTCAAATCTTTCGGATCAAGGCACACTCTCAAGTCACCAATCCTGGGCTTCTCTACCAAAACAATGGATTTCACCCATTCAGCTCCCTCACTTCTTCAATCACCCCCAAGATTTCTCATGCGATCAAGTTCTTACTTAAACTTGTCTCTAAGAGCACGCGGGACCCTCCGCGGTAGGTGTACAACTGGAATCGCATCCGATCCGACATGTACCCTACACCTTTGAGGCAGGGTACCGATTCCCTCAAACACTGGACTAAACTCTGACAATATGGTATCTGGAGATCTGTTTCCCTCATCCTCTTACTATCCACAGCTAGAGTAACCTAAAGCCACACAGGTATTCAGACTTAATAACGGGTAGTTACTGGTATCAACTACATAGAACTCAGCACTGAGGGGCGAATTTCGGCGCAAATACACTTTCCTACCGATCAATATGGCGGCACCCGACTCCGAACCTCCTGCCCGCGCCCGCCTCTACTGTCTGTACGGGGCGCATTGTACACAGCTGTTAACCCCCCCTCCCCCCTCCCCCCGCACACATCAAATCTCGCGATCTATATGAGATACGTTTCTAGAATTTTGCATGCATAATGATACATG
>NW_014578932.1:10802-50060 GCF_000485595.1 Priapulus caudatus
TAAACTTACTTATAATCGCCTAGCTGATGATGAACTAAAACAAATATTTACAAATGGGCGTTTGTTCTCTTGTTTTGAAGGTTTATCGCGTCAGAGCAAATCAAAGCAGCCAATCAGAGAAACCCTTTGCGCATTTGCGGTACGGAAAAAATAGACGCGCCCCGTACAGACAGTAGAGGCGGGCGCGGGCAGGAGGTTCGGAGTCGGGTGCCGCCATATTGATCTTTAGGAAAGTGTATTTGCGCCCGAATTTCCACTGTAGCTACACTTCAACTGACAACAGCCAATAGTCTTCAGGCTCTGATTACCGTAACCATAGATCGTTTGGCTGGGGAGTGTAAGGGCGACATTACCTAACTGATCATGTACAGCCTTCGGTATAATGTTAACTTGAGACCTAGTGTCAAGTTTAAACACTACAACTTACAAGTACAACTTCCTTCACCCTACCCGATCCCAGCTTAATCTCAGCAAATGCCTGGTCATTCGTAACTTTATTATCCCTCTCAACGGTGTCAACATAGAGCTCAGCATCACCGACTGGCTCATCATCTGACTTATACTCACCGTAAGTCAATTCAGTCTCAATTGCATGCGCATTTCCACTTCGGGTGCCGTCAGCAGCATTACGATACACTTTCGCGAAATGATTCCACTGTTTACATCTGTTGCACTGCACTGCTTTCCTTTCGTCGCGCATGTCTGTTTTGCACCGTGGAAATAGCCACATTTCCCGCACTTCTTTCATGGCACGTGATTGGGTCTTGGCGCAAACGGCAGTTTCGCTCTCTGCTCTGCTCTCAGTTTCGGTGGCGGTTGCTGTCTGCTCGCCACCGACGGACGCCACGTACTGCCTCTGTTGCGACTCGCAGCTAGGGCCTGCATACCTCCCAAATCCCATTGGTTGATACAAATCACGTGCCTGAATCTCCTGTTTTAATAAAACTTTTATGGTGCACTGTGACCCTAACCCTAATCCTAACCCTAACCCTAACCCTAAACCTAACTGTAACGTCGATGGCACTAATTATAACGTGATTTAACACAACACGAATTTAATCGGTTACAAAGCAAGCAATGGCTAATACCGCCATTCCTGTTCTTTTATTTCTTACCCAGAATGCTCTCTTCCATTCAGGTTGCGTGTATATCACCGATCGCGGTTACATGCATAATACAGCATATGCAGAGGAACGAATAAACACTACATTCCCTCCCCTTCTAGATTATTATTACTCCAGTAGAATAAACCGATTGCTAACAGTATGCACTATATGTGGAAGTATTCTTTTATCAAATCATTACAGTCTTCCCAGTCCAATAGTCCATTTAGGAATCATCAAAACACCAAAATAACTATCAATAAAACTGTACTGTCCATAGTACTAGGATAAAGTAACTGATAATATTTCGCACTGAAATGTTCTGGTTACATACTGAAAATAATCACTGATTCACAACATGTGGCCATTTACACTCTGGCCAAAATCAAACACTGTCCTACTTATAACCAGTGTCATAATCCGTGAGGTGGATAGGTGGACGACGAATACGTGATGGTCGCGGAGAACCGGCTATTGGACTACCGTTTACGATTGGACTCAGTCCAAGAGGTGTTTCATGGCTAACAGCATCATTAATCAGGTCATCACCTACATCAATTACATCATCAAGATGGACCATGTCGTCATCATCCTGCACAGTTACTGTTCCGCGTTCCCACCGGTTGATCAGCAAAGTACTTTTTCAGGTGCGCCACATTGCGTCGATAGCGTGCTCCTTCAGGCGACTCCACTATAATCTCACTACCACACCGTCCCACTACTGTGTATGGCTCGTGCTCAAATCGCGTTGAGAGTTTGTTGCCTGGATACCTCCTTTGCATCAACACTCTTTCCCCAAGTTCAATGTCAGTCTTTTGCGCGCCGCGATGGGTGTCTGCATACTCCTTCCCTTTCTGTCTGCGATTAGCATCTCTCTCTCTCACGTCACTGTCGCGCGAAGTCGCGTCCTCCTTGCTCGATCACGCCTAGTCGTATGACATCTGGTTACTTGGTACGAATTTTCCTGCCAAACAGCAGCTCGGCCGGGCTCACACCTGTTGACGTGTGTGGAGTCGACCTATACGCGGTTAGAAACTTGTTCAGTTCCAACTTCCAGTCTCGGTTTTGAGCCTGTGCGATTTTCATAGATTTATACAATGTCCTGTTTTGCCTCTCGACCTCGCCGTTAGCCTGCGGCCACAACGGCGTTGACTTCCTATGTTCTATGTCGTTCTCCTTCATGTATGATTCGAATTTGTCTGAAACGAACTGAGGTCCGTTATCAGTCTTTACTGATGACGCCAAGCCGTGAGTAGTGAACATGTTATCCATTGACGCAATCACTTTCTCTGACGTCACAGACTTTAGCACGTCGATTTCGAAATAACGGCTGTAATAATCGACGACTACCAGCAGATATTCCCCCGTTGGCATTGGTCCAAGCAGATCTGCTGCTAGATCCTGCCAGGGTCCTGTTGGCAACACCGTTCTCTTAAGCGGTTCTGGCGGAGAAAGCGTCCCTACCAATTAACACTCGTGACACGTTCTACACACGTGTTCTGCCGCACGATCAATACCAGGCCACCACACCTTGGTTCGTAGTCTTTGTTTAGTCTTAACAATGCCCTGGTGGCCCTCATGTGCCAACTGTACAGTTCTCTTCATCAGTGAGGTTGGTATTACTAATTTAGTCCCTCTCAAAATAAGCTGCCCCAGCGTCGTTAGTTCATAACGTACTAAACATGTGTAACCCGATGGACAGCTTTGCCAGTCACCTGTCTGGACACACTCTCTTAAGTCCGCGAATTCTGGATCGTTCGCAGATTCTCGTTCGATTTCTTCGACCGGTATTGCTTGTGGTGCTGCGTTCACCGCCACAAATCGGATGTATTCATCTTCGACGTTCACACGTTTTTACGAAATGTCCGTCGTCAGACGCGACAAAACATCTGCGATGTTCTTGGAGCCAGGTATCCAGGTCACGACATACTTGGACTCACCGTTCAATGCGTGCTGAGGGTTTCGACGTTTTGGAGTAAATCCCCTCCAACGGTTTGTGATCCGTCAACATCTCGAATTCAATACCATATAAATATGCGTGGAAACGCTCGCATGCCCACACCAATGTGAGAGCCTCCTTCTCCGTTTGGGAGTATCTGCGCTCTACATCAGTTAGGCTCCTGCTGGCGTAGCTCACCACACGTCTGTTCTCTCCTTGCTCCTGCAGCAACACAGCCCCTAAACCGACTGGGCTCACGTCTGCCACGATCTGCGTCTTGGCATCCTTGTCGAAAAATGCCAGCGTGTCTGCGTCCACTAATTTCTGTTTCAATTTCTGAAACGATTGTTTTTGTTCCCAACCCCAGGTAAACGGAACTGATTTTCTCACCAGTCGTCTCATTGGTTCCGAAGTTGTCGTCATGTCTGGGATGTACCGTGCACAAAAATTCACAAGCCTTAGAAAACTGCGCACTTTGGCTGCCGATTCTGGCTCTCTGGCTTCAGTTATGGCCTTGACCTTACTTTCGGCTGGGCCAATCCCTTTCTCGGACAGGATATGTCCCATGAATACGAGCTGCAACATTCTAAACTCGCATTTGTCTTTGTTGAGAGTTAGTCCCTTTTCTCTCAATCTCTCGAACACCTTGACCAGTCTCTGATCATGTTCCTCCATTGTTCGCCCGTGAACAATGATCTTGTCGGAAATATTGTGTGCTCCCTCACACCATTGGATTTCCTGCTGGATAATATGCTGGTACAGTTCTGGAGCCGAACTTATCCCGAACATCAATCTTTTATATCTCAACAGCCCCTTATGTGTTGCGAACGTTGTTATACCTCGCGAGTCTGGTTCTAACTCGATCTGATGGAACCCGTACTTTAGGTCGAGCTGGCTATACACTGTGCTCTGGTTCATGTTTTGTAGAACTTCATCTACAGTCGGAATTATGTGCCGCTCACGAATCACAGCCTCGTTAGCGCGTCACATGTCAACACATAATCTTATGTCTCCCGACGATTTCGGCACGACCACTACCGGGCTTACCCACGGTGTCGGTCCATCAGTTTCTTCAATGATGTCCATGTCCAACAGTTCCTTCAATTTGTCTTCCACTCTGTCACGAATACCAAACGGGATACGCCTGACATTTTGTGCTACTGGTTTCACATTTTCGTCAATGTAAATCTTACAGGTAGTTTTTCAACTTACCAACCCTCGAAGCAGTCCTTGTATGTATCTACAATGTCAGCGTTGTCAGACATCTCAATTTTATTGATGTCTAGCCCAACTTTAAGAATCCCCAACTGTTCTGCAGTTTGACAACCCAAGATAGGTTGTCCGTTGCCCTGAACGACTACAAACTCTGCCTTCGTCTGCCGTCGTCCGACTTCTATGTCTGCCGTGAATTTCCCCAGTGTGTGAAGTGGGGTCCTCGACCCGTATGCATACAACAGTGTGTCAGATTTCTCTGAGGTGCAAACGATTTTCTGTCGTTTCAGCGCCTCCCACGTGTCCATGTTGACGATATTGCACGTCGAACCCGAGTCAACTAGTACTTCGGATGACACACCGCCAACTTTGACACCGATCACACACTTGCTGTGAACCGTATCCGTGACTACAGTGTTAACAGAAAATGCATAGTCAGATTCTTGGGCCTTTTCGTCTCGTGTCTCCATATTTCTACAATCGTCACGCTTCCATCCTCTTCCACTTCGTGATCCTCCTCTCCCTCGTGCACCCGAATCTCCACGTGCACTGGGTGCACTCGAACGTCCATGTACACTGGGCTGACCACGAACCTGCTTGGTATTGCATACGATTGTAAAATGTCCGATATGTCCACATTTATGACACGTCGAATTGCGTGCTGGGCAATTGGGGTCACGTGCATATTGGCCCTCGTTATTACAACGAAAACACTTATTCTGTCCGGCATTCGGGTTCTTACCCCTTTGTTTCCACTTGGGCCTTGCCCCATCTTGTATGGCGTTCACGACAGGTCTGTGCTCCATCTGACGAGCCTGCACTTCAGCAACTTCCATTGCTCGTGCTAGACCTTGCAATTTTCAGATCTCCTCCCCTTTCTAACAGCTTTCTACGTAGCACTGCCGACCTACACTTGTCGATCACCTGATCTCGTATTTGCTCATATTTCTTGTCCTGAAAGTCACACATCTCTGCCTGGCACGTCAATCTCGTAACGAACTGGTCTATGGTCTCACCTTCGTCTTGCTTCATCTGTCTGAAAACATGTCGTTCATACGGAATGTTGACGAGAGGTGAGAAATACTTATCCAAATTTCCCATATAGCTACCGTGTATTCGTCCTGCGAATCATCTTCTTCTGACACTGGTACTTTCGGTAATGTGTCGAATAGTTCCTGAACGTCCATCCCTGCATAATGTAACAACATTGCCTTCTTTTGAGGAATGTCCGTTACCCCTTTTGCTGCCACAAAATACTCAAAGGATTTTCGCCAACGTTTCCAGCGTGGTGACACATTGGTCGAATCGCCTTTGCAGTTAAACGGTTGTAAACCGGTAACCTCTAGCTGCATCGCCATTCTCGTCTTCTCCACAGTGCCTGCGATCACTAGTCTGTTTCCTCTATCCTCGTCGCCAATTGTAACGTCGATGGCACTAATTATAACGTGATTTAACACAACACGAATTTAATCGGTCACAAACCAAGCAATGGCTAATACCGCCATTCCTGTTCTTTTATTTCTTACCCAGAATGCTCTCTTCCATTCAGGTTGCGTGTATATTACATGCATATTACAGCATATGCAGAGGAACGAATAAACACTACACTAACCCTAACCCTAACACTAATTACAATTTAATTTTAAAAATTAACTAGATTTGTATCAACCAATGGGACGTTGGGAGGTATGCAGGCCCTAGCCGCGAGTTCTGTTGCGCTGCTCTCACCGAATGTGACTCCGCTGGCATTGCTGTCGCTGACATCGACCTCATCTGTTCCTGTGCATACTCGAATTGCTGCGCAATAGTGATTGCCTTCCCCATAGTCGGTTTTCTCCCTCGTTCACCAGCTTCTCTCTGACCTTACTGTTCGAGATACCAAATACAATTCGGTCCCGTATCATTTCATCCAGATCACTGTCATTACAACCTTTTCCGAGAACTCGAAGCCTGGTTATGAACTGCTCTACTGACTGCTCTCGCTGAACCTCGTTGTTAAACTTGTACCTCGCAAATATCGGGTTCAATTTATAGGCTGTATGTAAGACTGGAAATTCTCGTAGTAGGTAGATAGTTTTTTCGCATCATCTTCCGAAATGTTCCATGTGTTGTAAATTTCTCTCCCTCTGTCTCCAATCCACAGCATGAAATATATACTTGCATTTCACTGCTTCATCTTTATCCGTCAACGGGCCATCAAACACGAGTTTAATGTGCTGCTTAAATCGTTTAAACGCTTCTGGCAGGTTAAACGAGTCCCACTCCATCTTAGGCACGGGAATCCCAGCTAGCATTTTTATGGTCAAGCTTGCTCTGTTTGTGCCACAGGCACTCGCGACTGGCTGGTCGGGGTTCGATAAATAGCAACCCCGTTCTGCGCTACCGTAGTGTGTATAAGAGTATATATATGAGAGTACTACGGTAGGCACAGAACGGGGTTGCTATTTATCGAAACCCGACCAGCCAGTCGCGAGTGCCTATGGTTTGTGCTAGAGAACTGCTTGTGCTGGTACAAACACTGGTGCCGCGAACCAGTCTACGTTTCCTGCAGAACGCTACAATCTGGTCGGTGCTATAAATACTGATCGGCAATGTGCAGCCAAAAATCACCTCAAATCGACATGAGTTTTATTACGATGTCAATAGGCAATAAATTAGACGGGTCGTAGGGCGACCTGAGCCCGACTTTACGGAACTGTGTAGTAGGGTCGTTCACACAGTAATATACACACTTATAATACAGTAATATATTAAAATGAATCTAATTTAATATCGATTTATAAATTTAATTCAGTTATGTGAAGATGTGTATGTACATCAGAAGTAGATAATAAGTTCCCTATTATCTACCTCTGATGTACATGTATTTGTGATCGCAGACACTTGTGAGAAATTTAGCTCGGTTGATTCTGAACATTCTATACTGCAGCAATTAACTGGGCTGTAATCTGCAGTGCCCTCACTCCCCACGATAACCCCTGCGACATAAGAACTTATCTCCTGAACTTATTATTATGCGGTTATAAAAACACTGGGCTATGCTACATGCTGCAATTGATTTCTTAGAGTGTCGCGAGGTTTTGTTCGTGTGGCGATTCATGCATTGAGGGAGTTCATGCCCTCGGCTCTAGATGTTTTGCGACCTCTTGTCGACGCTCCTCTTTCATAAAGTTTTACTTTCAGAGAGTGTACCGTATGTTTGTCATAACTCGCCATAATCTATCCCGGGTGTGCATCCTGGTACGCGGATAATCTTGCACTGATACAGATGTGCTGCCCTCCAGCGACAACTTGTTCTAGCAGCTAACCCACACTGTGGCTAACCCCATTGGCATTGAAAGATGTGGATAGTCGAGTCCCTACATGGGGCAGCCATGTTGGGTGTAATTAGCCACCCCCTCTAGCGGCGAAGAGTGGCGCAAGAGAAATGAACAGCTGACACTGTGTGTGAGACTGGAGCAAAGATCATATATTGGGTTAAAGGGAGAATTGTACTATCAGGAGCTCTTAAAGTTAGGTATAAATATGTTCGATTTGTTCTGATATGTTGCTCAAAATATAGGATCGGCTATGTGTGATCTCGGTGTCACTTTCCCCCGGGCGTAGAGGGAGGGTACCGCTACGCGGCAGCACTAGTGTTAGGATTAGGGTTAGGGTTAGGGAAATAAGGCCATGTCTAGCATGGAAGTATGACTGTGGATTCTTTCTGTGTAAGATTTGGACTTTGAAGTGTACGAAGTGACTAGTGCTGCCACGTAGCGGCCCCCTCCCTCTACGCTCAGGGGAAAGTGACACCCCCTGTATCTTTCCAACTGGACGGTTCATTGCGTAGCCGTTTTACACCCGATGCTCCCGCTGCGCCACCTGCTGACAAAGCTAGCGGCTAACCCCATTGGTGAGCAGGGAAAACAGAAAACACACACTAATAGACACTAGACGATCTGCAGCCGGATATCCGCGCGAAGCGCGAACAGCGCCGCGGAGCGGCACTTTTTATCGGATTCGCTGCCCTGTTTAAAAGAATTTTTCGACAGTGCCCTATGGGTAGAGGATAAAGCGCTATAATCGGTGAATTGAGAAGTTGTGGCGATTCCAGAAGCCTTTCGAGTATGCACGTAGGGCGAGAATAAATACAAATGCTCGTAATTGCTCCTTTGCTGGTCGGCGCTTTTGCTTTTCGTCTAGAAAAGCGAGTTTGCATTTCTTCCGTTTCACGCCGTTAAATTATTCTCGTACATATGCCGTCCCATAGATGGCGCGACGAGGCCCTTTACGAGGCATTTTCAAGGTTTTTCTCACTTAGACTGCCGCGCGGTGGAGAGTTCCACACGCTGCACTAACTATAAGTTTAGTGTAGCGAAACATACTTGGCCGAGTTAAGGTCCGTACCAGTCTACCTGCAATCGTGACGTGGAACGTAGCCATCTTAGTTCCCCCGACGTTGATTGGGTAAGCCCGTTGATTGATGTTTGTTTACACTGAGAATTTCCACTAGATGTGATGTTATCTGGAAAAGCTCCGCCTTCGTGGCGTCAGCGCGTGGCGTGGCGTCGTGGCGAGAATTTCGTCAGTCTCTGTGTGATTTCGCGTGACACAGCTCGGTTACGAACAGAGACATTATGTTTTCATAAGAAGTCAACACTGTTCTTCAAATAGAAACAAAGATCGAAGCTGTTGGATGAATATTTGTTTTGAAATCGTTTTGAGAGCGTACGTACAGCATTTTTGCATATATTACATCGTCCCAGCGTGCTGCTTATAGCAAAAACTTCGTCTACCCCTGCGGTCGAGGGGGGCCCTGATTGCTCTTGTGCAGAAAAACTTCGCAGAAAAACTTGGAACTCGCCTGCTCGCAGTTACCTTGACGGTCCAACCCCTATATATACGCATATATAGCACCGACTCCTATGGCTAAGCCTATCAACAACGCCTAGGATATAGTCAACATACTAGGCTACCTCTATGTGATTATTATGTGATTATTACGTCGTCATTGTTTGTATATAGGTGAACATTTCTATGTACATGAATAGAGGCATAGGCCCAAGGATAGATCGAACATGGATAGATAGATCGTATTATAATATAAAACCAAGCTTATGCTTTCGCTGCAGCTGCCGCTCGTTATATGAAGCCGCTGACGCATAATAAAATACAATTCATAATAAAACTNTATATATATATATATATATATATATATATATATACGCCCTATATATATATATATTCACATAGTTATGTAGGTTTGATCAAGACTCTGATTTATACTGCGGCGTTAAGCGCCGTTACATTGATACAGGTAAAGAATTATATGAATCGTTACGTTTGACAGTTTCATGAACGTTATAAGCTAGCTACTAGGTGTGTCGCTACCGATCTCCTCGTCCCGTCCTCAGTTTCTTCTATTCTGAATGCACACCTGTCTGAATGCACATCTACATCGCGAATCCGCGGCTTCTTCCTTTCCCCACCTAATTCGCACCTTCCCGTTATCAGGGATGAGTCAGACCGTACCAGCGTGGTGCAACACCTGCACACTTCATCAATGTGTTCTCATGAGTTAAGCAAGTCCCCCGAAACCACCACAGTAGGACGGCGATGCCTTATTGACTTACTGTAACGCGATACCTAGCTAGATTATTTCCCCATATAGAGGGTCCATACTGAGTTCTAAGTGATGTATAGCATGCCCGCGGTCAGTACGGGGTCAGGCAGGTGGTCATGCACACACGTCATCGCGAAACTCATAATAATGATCTGCCCACCTTAGCTTACCTATTGTTACCATGTAGCTACTAGGCACGTTCTTCCCGGTAGTAGTTTGGCCGATTTATTCTTCGACCTAGCTTTTTGTAACCTAGCATCGAGAAATAAAACCGCAATATTGATTTTCACACAGACATTCCCCCATTTTTTTATATCATCACTTTTACGCTGCGTAGCAGATGTGAAGTAGAGATTACCAGAGGGCATAGTACGTGTGACCTGCAATAGGGTAAACACCATAACACTGTACATTGCTATAAAATATTATTGCGAGATAGGCCTAACGGTGTCGACGGGCGTCGAATGACTGCGCTTGAATTATCATACAGTTTTACATTGTCTATATATATTCTTGCTGGCAGCGGTATCAGTGCAGTTATACTGATCGCACGCTACTAGCTGTTGCTATGACTCTAGATGTGAAGTCAGGTGGCGGGACCAACGAACATCGTGACAAGGTTTCCACGTCGGAGCGTGACACTATGTATGGTAGAGACAACCTCGCGTTTGTGTACGATGGTGAGAAGCGCAGCGGCGTGGATGCTGCGGACGGCAAGCGGCACGCTGCTCTGCCGGCCCTCACTACGCAGATGTCTCTCAGCGAAGCCGAGGAGTTGCAAATCACGCTGACGTGGGAGAACCTTAACGTGTTTGCGCCGCTAAAGAAGAAAGGATTTTTCTCGTTCGGCAAAACCGAGCAGAAGCACATTCATATATTGCAAAATGGTACGTAGCTCAACAATATACGAATTGCGCCCATCCTCTTGTATCGTTTGTTTTTGTTAAGAATTAAGGTCACCCATATCTCTTCAACATCAGTCGACATAATAAATGTAGAAGATATGGCAGCTTTTAATGTGAATTCAATCACATTCATGGGAACCTATACTATAGAGCTTCGATAGGGGCCAGCTTATCATGCGCAAAAGCCAACGTTAGACACAGTGGAAAATCTCCATGAAACATTACCGCGTTTGTCCCCGTCTGTAAAACTTTTTTTTGACAATTATATCCGTAACATCAAGAGCTTGTATTATTAGATATTATTAGCTCTTTGTACTATATATGTGGTTATTTGGAGGGTAGCGTACAATATGTTGGAATATGGCAACTGCTAATTATACCCCGTACAGACTGCAAATTTGATACCACATCAAACTAGTCCGGGTCTGGCGCGGGCTAAATTTTTGCAGTGTGTGCATTTGGTATACATGCTATATCCCGCTCTAAATACGCGCTAGTCTGGACCTAGCTCTAGTACTATAGCCCGCAGGATCGCTGCCGCAACCCTGCGGCAGCGATCCTGCGGGCTATAGTACTAGAGCTAGTCTGGACCATGCAATCTGGCCCCGCAAATGAAGGAGGGCCAAGCCCGCTTAGAAGCTGGCTAACTCGGCCTGTACTAAGATAGCCCACGTTCAACTGTGTGTGTATGCAATATGGTGCCAGGCGCGCATCAGATTTTGCTTCCTGGTAAAATTAACGTTCAACAACTAGCTGAACGGCTAGGATTACGGCTATCGGCAATAATATGGGGACGGAGCAGGTTGGTGGGGGTTGGCTGTGTTCAATTATATGTGATTATTACGTCGTCATTGTTTGTATATAGGTGAATATTTCTATTTACATGAATAAAGGCGTATTATTTCCGCATATATTATTATAAAACCCAGCTTATGTATCCGCTGCAGCTGCCGCTCGTTACATGAAGCCACTGACGCATAATAAAATACAATTCATAATAAAACTTATACAACACAGTGTAGAAGTAGAAGGTGTTGACACTTTTATANCACCTCCTTTCGGCAACGCTTCTCTAGTATCCCGTCTTATCTGGACGATCTGCAGCCCGGATATCCGCGCGAAGCGCGCAAACGCCGCGCAGCGGTGACAATAAATCTTATTCGCTGCCCTATATGGAAAAAAATTTCCCCAGTGCCCTATGGGTACAGGATAAAGCCGTATAATCGGTCAATTGAGGAGTTGTGGCGATTCCACAAGCCTTTCGGCTAGTCACGTAGGTCGAGAATAAATACAAATGCTGGTAATTGCTTGTTTGCTGGTCGGCGCGTTTCCTTTTCGTCTAGAAAAGCGAGTTTGCATTTCTTGCATTTCACGCCCTGAATTTATTCTCGTATATATGGCGTCCCATAGATGGCGCGACGAGGCTCTCTTCGAGGGATTTTCAAGGGAATTTTCCACACAAGGATCGGCGATTCAGCTTAGACTGCTCTGCGGTGGAGAGTTCCACACGCTGCACTAACTATAACTTTAGTGTAGCGAAAGATACTTGGCCGAGTTAAGATCCGTACGTAGCAGTCTAGCTCCAATCGTGACGTGGGATTCAAATTATCGTAGCCATCTTAATACCCCTTACGTTGATTGGCTAAGCCCGTTGATTGATGTTTGTTTACACTGAGAATTTCCACTAGATGTTATCTGGAAAAGCGCCTGGCTCCGTACGTGCGAGGTTTTTATCAACCTCCTGACCCCGCGCTGCCCGTGGCGACGGCACAGCCTGCGAGCACGTGCTGGCGTGGCCGTGGCAGTTTTTACACGTAGCTAATCCTACAATACGCCGCCACACTGACACACAAATATATATATCCACATGTTTTTACGAAGACGGCGGAGCGCCTGCATATTGCAGTTGCAGTTGTATACTGTACCGCCAATAATAGACATAGGAATATATTATAGACATAGTGTTCCAATAATAGACATAGATAGTTGTATGCAGGACAATGCATACTGAAGTTGTAATACTGCAGTTTTTACACGTAGCTAATCCTACAATACGCCGCCACACTCACACACAAATATATATATGCACATGTTTTTACGAAGATGGCGGAGCACGACATTCCAGACTCCCTCCTCCCCCGCGCTCACGTGGCGGCCGGGCACGGTCCAAATGCTATATCCAACAAACGCTGGCTCGGGGAGTTTTTGCGCCGCGGTGACTTTCGTAGTAAATAGATTTTGTATTTATTTAGCATTACATTTTATTGAAACGCTGCAAGTGCATGCTTGTGTGCCTGGCTGCGGCTGCATTGATGCATGTATATAAGATACCTTATTAACCCGTGGCGGCGGAGTGAGCGAGAGAGAGAGAGAGAGAGAGAGAGAGAGAGAGAGAGACGTGGGAGTGCGAGAAAGAGAGAAGAGAGTGGGAGAACGCCAGATAAGGTACGAAAATACGGCAGGTGACGGTACGAGGCGAGAGGATGTACAAACGCGTGTCAATCTATAATCGGAAAGGCCCCTCCAAAGCCGATGTAGCCGAGCCGATGTACGTGTCCGCGAAAACTGCGCGATGTTAGCTGCCCGCTATACCATTGGCGCGACTGGCTTCCTCGGCGCGCGAAATTCGTATAGCGGGAGCGCCGAGATGCTACATACAACACACGCGCGGTCGCGTGCGCCCAGTCGCCGGGAAGTGCGGCGGCTTAACCGCGCTTTCGGCGGTTGGGAAACAACGCATCTTTTGCGCAACGCCATCTTGTACCCGGTCTCTTCTGGATAACATGCCTATATGTTGCTGTTTTAGCACATGCGCAATATCTCACCAGAGGAGTTTTATTTTGTGATGAAAACGCATTTAGTATGGCCAGGGGTTATCTCAACATAGGTTTTTGTAATAAATTCTTATCAGTAGACATGTGTTTATAGTTAGGAGAGCGCCCTAGCCTGTAGGGTGCAAAACTCCTACTTTATCCCTGACCGCCCTTCCCTTTGTCTCCATTGTCGCACGCTCAGCCTCCTTCTCCTCCCACCGCCCCGCGACTGTCTTCCCTGACACTTTCCCTCAGTGTCCTACCCCTCTCTCCCCCAGCAACCTATATTTACGTACTTTTCCTTTGGCCGTACTGCACGTGTGAAACGGTGCTGGCGCAAGCGCAATATCTCCCGAGAATAATATTATTTTGCAAACATTATGAATTTAAAATGAAGAGGGGTTATCCTAGCATAGATTTATATAATAAAATTTCATCAGTAGACATCACTTCAGAAATAGGAAGCAGACCTTGAATGTAAGGCCCTCGCTGCATATATACCATTCCATACATAACCTGGCTATGTTACTGTTTTAGCGCATGCGCAATATCTCACCAGAAAATTTTTATTTTGAAATAAAAATGCATTTAGTTTGGTCAGGGGGTATCTCACCATCGATTTCTGTAATAAATTCTTATCGTTAGACTTGAATATGGGGGTGGGTCTGACGTGAAATGTTTCAAAATGCATTGCTATCGTCAAAAGTGCATTCTCCTTTTTTATATTGTTTCGAGCTGTTCTGCATATTCAGCTGTACTGCACCCCCAATTGCATAATCATTGCAAATGGGACATCATTGTGAAGGGAAATGAACAGGTTTTCCAATGATACCAAATGCAATGACAATAATGCAGGTACAAGAGAGATATCATCGATCAAACCTGAATTTCCGGACTTTTTTTTAGGAGTGTACATAAAAAGTCTAAAAAAAACGCTTCTACAATTTACGGGTTAAGAGATACAGGGTCAAGACGGTATTCGTAGTGTCTTTCATTTTAGATACAGTGTAAATTATACAAAAGTCTATTACTTTAGATACAGTGTTTACATTAAAAGTAGTAGCCCTCATTTGCACACCCTCCAAATTCCCATACAATTTCATGTGTAGATGCCAATTGGCATCAGAATATTTTCTTTGAGTTCTTAAAGCAACTGGAAGACGTTTAATTTCTTATTTAAATGTCGCAATATAATCATAAATCCAATGCTGTGATATGTTTACTTTGATGACTCCTCATTTTAAGTTACAATGGGCCTATATTTGTTCGAGACCTTCCACGATGCTATGCAATTGAGGGCTACTACCTTTAAAGTAAAAGGGGATTCCAGTCCTTTTTTTTATCTCAGACTTCGGTATCCATAAAAATAAACATGTTTCACTCAGTGAATAGCTGTAATTCCAGTACATGTAAAAAGTGTCATATTTAAATTTTGTTTTGAGATAAATAAGAGATACATAAAGATATCATAGTTGAAGCTACTATACTTTAACACGTTAAATTCTGAATATATTGTTTGCCCCCCCCCCATCCTCAAAATGGATCGAAGCCCCTGATAGAATATAAGCAACGATATACACGAAGAAGCCAAAAAACATGATTTGAAATGGAAAGTTTTGAAAATTCATCGTTCTCTAGTGATCAGATGACCTAGTTTATGGCATGTAAACGATACAAACAATAATTGATACTTGCAATTAAAATGCGCGAAAACGAAACTTTTAGAGATCAAAAATAGTTTGACGGAAGTTCCTACCGTTGGACGGGGGATACTCCTCCCAGCTCCCCCTCAGCCGATTCGCTCCCTTGCAGGCTCTATAGAACCACGTCTGCTTCCCACTTTTTAAAATGGATTTGCGTCCCTGACTATAATGTCATATAATATGTTTATATTATCTATGTGTATGTGCGCATATATATATATATATATATATACATATATATATATACATATATATATATACATATATATATACATATATATATATATATATATATATTCATAGATATAGAATACAGAATCTGTATCTATATCTATGATATATTTCTATGCCACTTTTAAATGCTTCGTCGGCCCTACGTCATTTCCTTTGTGGACAGGTCACCGACGTTCGTCCGCGCCCTATCCGCTTACATTGGTACAGCAAGGACCTTCACAGATCAGTGCCACCACTATGAAGTAGCGAGGGCGCGATTTGCGATGCGCACCTTCTCTATAGGCATCTCACACTCCAGATTAAATGCGTAGGTCGGGCCTACGTCATTACCTTTTAGCGACACGTCGCCGACGTGCACGTGCCCTATCCATCTACATCAGACTAGCAATGGACCTGTCACAGAGCAATGCCGCCAGATTGAAGTAGCGAGGGCGTGATTTTCTAATATATATATATTATATATATAAAGCATATATATATATATATGCATATATATTTATTTATTTATTTATTTATCTATGCGATATATATATGCCGAGTGCTTTTCGGCCTCGTCAGCATCCGTCGTCAGAACCAAAACGGTAGGTATAATTTTAAAGCCAGACTTGACAACTATTTGAAAGATATACATATATATATATATATATATATATATATGTATTTTGATGGCTAGCCCAAATTCAGCCAATTAACTCTAACCTTGCCTAACATAATCTAAAGATACCTATAGAATCGTACCAAACTTTTACGTACAATCGTAAAAGATATTTTCTCATCGCATGCCTAGTATCTGCCAAATTAATGATATTCTGATTAAATTACACTTTTACAATAGAGGAAAATACTCGACCGTATGGGCGTCGAAACACGGGCGCAGCCCGATGATTGGTACGCAGGCCACGCTTAAACAGGCATCCGCCCCGCCCTCATCACGCAAGTTTACATCTAATTATTTCGACGGTAAACGCTGATCTAACGTTCTGCCGCATCAATCTACTCACGAACTGTCTTAATCGATAGCTGGTGGCTTGTTAACCAAATCACGTGCTATTTAGCATGCTGCGCCCTTCAATTTCCTCGTAAATCTGCATTTTAGTGAGACCGTAAGCCCGCCCATTATTCTTATACGGCCTGCACGGCAGCTAGCTTGGCTCTGAGCCGAGGGCTTATCGTTATCTGCCGATTTTTCAGACACATCGTCGCCAGCGCAGTTCGAACGTGTAGGTTAATTACTGTAGATTGGCCGGCGTGCTTGTGTATACGTGGTTATGTGACCAGAGTTGTGTATGCATTTCGATAGTGTCGTCGCTCTCGGCTCGCGGGTGTGTAGAGTTAATAAAACGTGTTTCAGTCTTGTCATAACAAAGTACTGTTATATATAACTTATAGACTATAAAATAGAAGTAACAAAACTTACATGGTGTCAGAAGTCGGATCGAAGAAGGACGGATACGGAGAGTGACATTTGATCATGAAGCGTGAGATGCTAACGTCGTAAATGACGATTGATCATAGAGCCGGTGAGCTCACGTGTAACCGGAAAAAATCCAACATGGCAGAAGAAGGACTACGAAAGCCAGAACCCCTGAGTTTCGGAACAATGCCGCGGAATGTACCGCGTGGGGTGCGGCATATATTAGTAGTAGGCTAGGGTTGCAGGTGTGTGGTGCGTATTTTGTATTAAATACATATGACTGGGCCATATCATCACCCAAACCGCCCTTGCCCTAAAGACCTATTGCAAGCAGCGTAACAGCATTACAGTATGTACAGTGTATTGTGGGTATATGTTTTGCTATTTTATAAAACCACAAGATCATCCGCTGACCGCTGTGGATACGTGCGCCGGGCCTACAATGTGGCGCACGTATCCACTGCGGGCAGCGCTTCATACTTGAACATCTCCGCGGTCGCGTGCGCATATATCCTGCGCGTGTTGTCGGTGCCGCTCAGCGCCTCATGAGCAACAGCCAAGCTGTGCAACGCAAACTTGTATCATGTCTCACTGGACTGTTGAGTCAGGAGGTTTATCTTGTGGGCGTTAATTAGACACAAATAATGAGTAGGGACAAAAGCCTTGAGTTAACAGAAACCAGCCATGTTTATTTTGTTTCTCCCAACCTCCATAGGTCGCAGCACATGCCAGTGCTAATAATCTTGACACAAGAACAATAATTATGATAATACAACATCCCCCTTTGAGATGAAAATAAAAACTAATATGCAGCTCTTGCAGATATGATTCCATACAGTCCAAATTATCCAAAGATCATTCCTGACAAAGATATATTAATACCGCAACAATTGAATGTCTATGTAACCACCATTAACGCATCAACCACTTTATCGTTTCAAACACATTAACTCTCCTTTTGAACACTATTCTTACATTAACCCTATATGGCTAAACAAATTGTCACAGGTCTAGTTTATCACATGGTTTGGACACTCTGCCTTACCTGTCACATACTGGCAAACTTGAGCTGTCCATCAGTACTTTCACTGATACTGTCCTCGTGGCGGTTGAAGTTCAGTTCACGGGATGGAATGTCCTGTTCGCGAAACTAACTGTCCAGAGTTGGGATGCGCAACTGCTTGCGGCGGTGTTCACATGTACTTCGCGATCTGGCGGTTTCTCGACGAAATCCTGCTCAATATCTGGGCTAAGCTTGCACAAGCTTCTGCGGTTCGTCTCAGGGACAATCCAGATTGAGTCTCTACAACATACGATCGCGGTGTCTCCGCTTTGTGCATGACCTTAGCGGCGACGTCTTTATCACGAATCACACATTGTCTCCCTCCTTCAGTTCAATGATGTGTCTGTCTCGCACCACGGCGTCTGTCAGCGGTTTCCGCGTCTTTTTGCGGTACTCTAGTTCTTTCTTAGCAAGATTGTCCATATCCGGCCAACGGGGTTTAGTTGGTCGGATGCTGGGAAGATTTGTACGCACGCGTCTTCCGAACAGCAATTCTGCCGGGCTGTACCCGTTGAAGAGAGGTGTGGCTCTGTAAGCTAGCAGGGCGAGGTATGATCTTTTGCCTTCTTCACCAGGGTCTTTCACGGTTTGCACCGCGCGTTCTACCTCCGCATTGCCTTGAGGATACAGGCGGCTACTCGTGGCATGCGTGAAGTTGTAGGTATCCGCAAACCTTGCGAATTCTTCTGCGAATACTGTGGTCATTGTCGGACCTGACGCGTTCTGGGACTCCATGTCTCGCAAAGATCGACTTAAGATGGTTGACTATAGCTTCCGATGATAGTGCGCGTCAACTTCGCGAGTTCTATATAGCGCAAGAAAGTGTAATCGGACTACTACTGTAATGAAGAGGTTTTACTTTACTATACAGTTGTAGATTATGGATTGTATGCGTAGCCAAGACATAGACAAAGACAAGTCAAGGAAATATAACCATGATCTGATGTTGCTTTTAATTTAGTTCACTTCACGGTTACAAGCACACGGTCGCGTCGGTGAGTCGGAGCGAGTTCCCTGAGACACCTCGCGCAGCTGTTTTTATAGGCGCCCCCCCCACGCGCGTGGTACATGCGTCAACCACGCGCCACGCGCCACCAACCACCGCGTCCGTCGCATCCGCGTTTCGCTTGGCTTCACCCCGCCTCGCATGGCGACGGTGGCGGGCCCCTAACGGGAAATCCCCGCTATTCTGCCATACCACCGCCTAGGAGCGTAGCTCCGTCTATCCACACAAACGCGTCACCGAGCGCTCAACATAGCGCCGCCGCTGCCTGCGTTGCGGACCTTTCACGGCGCATTTAGAACATGTAATCCAGCTGACCCAGCCACCCGGCGAAAACCCCACGCGTTGAGCGGTTCTAAAGTCGCTCCGCATTAGCCGCAGGATATCACCGGGCTTCGCCTCCATGCTAGAAGCGCGCACCGCTAATTCACGCGTCACGTACACGCCGCTAATTGGGAGGGTTGGTGTTAATCCCCGACCAGCTGCGTGGGCTCTCGTGACATAGCAGGTACTCCAAGCGTGTCACGGCGTGGGTGGCGGGTCCATCTTGGATTGCCCGCTCGTTTGGCCAGCGGCCGTATGATCGCTCGTGGTTGCTAGGGGCAACGCCGCAGAACGAATGGCCCAGAGGCCGTATTGATCGCGGTGGTTGCTAGGGGAGACGCCGTAATGTCACGCCTCTGCGCGACCGCGCAGCGCAACGCGGCAGCCCGCGTCGCGCGCGTGAGGGGGGTAGCACCCTGTAACACGTGGTCGTTACACTTCTCCCCGCACTAAAACGATGTTCACTAAAGTGTCACTAAAGTGAACATCGACTCTGCCAGCCTCCCGCCTGGCTGTCCACGGGGGGGGGCGTCGACGCGTGGCATGCTAACTACAATATACATAAACTCGGAATTAATACACAATACGCAACACATAACAATGACACATTATTGTCTACTGGTGTGTGCTTCGACCACACGACCGCACACCATACAAAACTACTAGGCGGATGTCTTCACGTTTTTCCGTGGGCTGCGAAGTGAAAGCGACGTTAAGTTCTGGGACGTCAGTGGTCGACTTCCTCGTCGGATGCCGTCGGAAAGAGGGGGTTGGTGGCGTCGTCGGGGCGGACAAGATGGCCGGCCGCTACTAGCGTTTCTTCGCCATCCGGTGCATGTGGAATGGATAGAACGATGTACTTTCCGGGCCTTCCTCCCCGTCGACGGTGAATTCGAACGTGGTCGGGTCGGCTCCCGACCCGACAAAACGGGCAACGTAATATCTGCGTCGGAGGATTGGGTGCGCGGCTCATGGATCGTCGTCGGAGGAGTCGATGTCGTCGTCATCAGGCTCCGGGGAAGAGAGGTCGGGGATCGCCGTGCCGGTGTCGCGTGGCTGCGGCGGGGCAGGTAGCCTATGCTCCCATCGCCACTCAGCACATGTATCGCCAGAACAGGCCGCGGCGACGCTGGCACATAAAGCGCAGGTGCAGGCAGGTTGCAGGTGCCCGGATGCAGCAGCGGCGGCGCTGGTGTAGGCGCAGGCGGCGCAGGCCCCTGCTGGTAGCTGCTGCTGCTGCCGCTTCTGCTGCTGTCGGCTGGCTTCTGGCGCAGGTATCCTGTATGCTAATGCCGGCGCAGGCGACGCAGGTGCAAGGCGCGCGTTGGTAGATGCCATTCGTCGTCTTGACTGCTGTTTGCGTAATCCTGACAATGTGAAGTGGTGGCGAATACGTGAACAATGTTATAGCCGGGGCAGTATGTACAAGGACTGCCCGGTAATTGCCCTCATGCGGGCGCGAAACAAATTGTTAGAACGCGGGTCGCGTACAAGCCGCCGAATATAAACAGGTTACAACCAGGGTCGCTTTAAACGGCGGCTGTCGAATATATGCGTTTAAATGAAGCGCGTGTCACTTATAGTGCGCTTTACGAACATGCTAATACGATTATTGCTACTAATTAACACGACTAGTGCTAACGGTGCACACGCTGCACATCGTCGAGGCCGTAAAGCTATTCTTAGTGCCAGTATTAATTAACTAATTGGCCGCTTATAGAGTAGGAGTGTGCATCATGAAATTTGGGATGCATACCGCTAATCAAATGACCGTAGGGTGGCGTCATTACATGGACGCCGAATATACTTTGCCCTTTAGCGCATGCAGCTATACTGCGCGAGTGACAATAACTCGTCTGCATCACAGCTATGAGTGATTGGCGTTCTAGCCACACTGGCTGCATGCTTTTCGTCGCGGGGGTTCAACGAAAGAGGCCCTTCGGCGACCAGCGTCCCTGACGCATTGGTTGATCGGCTGTTATGTGGCGGCGACGAAAGAGGCCGTGTGTCAGCCAGCGACCCTGACTCATTGGTCGTGACGTGTGGCATTTCGACCCGTAAGCATGGTTCTAGGCGCATCCCATGTCAAGAATGGGTATGCGGGTAGAAGATTACACACATGTACATCGCAAGTACGTTCTTGGCCTTGCGCCTTACTACAAAGTGGCAGTGGAGAAAGTTTGTCGACCACGGTATAGTACGGCTGCCAACGTGGAGTTAAAAGTTTAGACGGGGTCTCCCATGTCGAGGGAATGAACCCTTGCGCGCCTACCATAAAGGCGTTTATTTCACGCGTGTGCTACTTTAGTGTCCTGCTGCATCACAGCGAATGCTGGGTGCAAGCGTATAGTAGCGTTATTTACTGGATTGTCAGCGTATGACAATCGTCATACAATCTCTAGATCTCTACCATCTGCGTGTGAAGTGCTCCGACGTCGTGGCCGGAAACGTGGTAGGGTAGCTTACGAAGCGTAATGAAGCGTGATGAAGCGTAGGGAATATGAATATGTGTAGTGATGTGGAATATGAGTTGTGAAACCTACTCAGGGCGAGGGTTGTGAGGCCCCACCGGTAGGCAAAGGCGGTACCACTTGGTAAATGGGTCGTGAATCGTGAGGCCATACCGCTGAACGACGATGAGTTGTGGGCATGATTGATGAGGTATGAAGTGACATCAGCGCAGGCGCGTCAGAAAAAACCGAGAAAGCACGTTTGCTTAAGCGTTGTAATAGCCGCCTTGCCCGTTATGGCCGTATGGCCGTAATAGCATGGCCGTAATGGCCGTAATTGTCCAGTCGCCATTAACCAAATGACTGATTCATTAATGATGATGAAGCGATAGTCTCTGTGCGTGTCTCTGTCTCCAAAAAATGTCGGCTAGGCGGCTCTGTGTTTCAGCCGTTGAATTTTGATGAGCCGGTATCGCTTGCAATGCGAGATTGAAAGAATTTGTCGCCTTACAGGCGAGAGTGGAAGAAGTTGTCGCCATACGGGCGAGAGTGAAAGAATTTGTCGCTATACGGGCGAGAGTGAAAGAATTTGTCGCCATACGGGCGGGAGTGAAACAATTTGTCGCCATACGGGCGCTTATTTCGCCACAATGCTGCTGAAAAATTTTAAGCGCATACTGCGCGAAACGGGGTTATGTGACGAACGTGGTTAGAGATTAGGGGTAGATTATTCGAGTAACAATGATATCAATTGCGCACGCATCTCACACGCGTTGCAGACGCTCGTACACACACACACACACACACACACACACACAGAGGCACAGGCACACGCACACGCACGCGCGGTTGCGCATCCACGCGTTGCAGGCGTACACCCACACACACACACACGCACACATGCGCACACACGCTCGCACACGGGCGCACACAGGCGCTCACACGCACGCACACACAGGCGTATAAACAATTTTAAATGCTTAACGTCGGCCCTACGTCATTTCCTTTGTGGACAGGTCACCGACGTGTCCGCGCCCTATCCCTGTACATTGGTACAGCAAGGGACCTTCCACAGATCAGTGCCACCACATTGAAGTAGCGAGGGCGCGATTTGCGATGCGCACCTTCTCTATAGGCATCTCACACTCCAGATTAAATGCGTAGGGTCGGGCCTACGTCATTACCTTTTAGCGACACGTCGCCGACGTGCACGTGCCCTATCCATCTACATCAGACTAGCAATGGACCTGTCACAGAGCAATGCCGCCACATTGAAGTAGCGAGGGCGTGATTTTCTAATATATATATATAATATATATAAAGCATATATATATATATATGCTATATATATTTATTTATTTATTTATTTATCTATGCGATATATATATGCCGAGTGCTTTTCGGCCTCGTCAGCATCCGTCGTCAAGACCAAAACGGTAGGTATAATTTTAAAGCCAGACTTGACAACTATTTGAAAGATATACATATATATATATATATATATATATATATGTATTTTGATGGGCTAGCCCAAATTCAGCCAATTAACTCTAACCTTGCCTAACATAATCTAAAGATACCTATAGAATCGTACCAAACTTTTACGTACAATCGTAAAAGATATTTCTCATCGCATGCCTAGTATCTGCCAAATTAAATGATATTCTGATTAAATTACACTTTTACAATAGAGGAAAAATACTCGACCGTATGGGCGTCGAAACCAGGGCGCAGCCCGATGATTGGTACGCAGTGCCACGCTTAAACAGGCATCGCCCCCCGCCCCTCATCACGCAAGTTTACATCTAATTATTTCGACGGTAAATCGCTGATCTAACGTTCTGCCGCATCAATCTACTCACGAACTGTCTTAATCGATAGCTGGTGGCTTGTTAACAAAAATCACGTGCTATTTAGCATGCTGCGCCCTTCAATTTCCTCGTAAATCTGCATTTTAGTGAGACCGTAAGCCCCGCCCATTATTCCTTATACGGCCTGCACGGCAGCTAGCTTGGCTCTGAGCCGAGGGCTTATCCGTTATCTGCCGATTTTCCAGACACATCGTCGCCAGCGCAGTTCGAACGTGTAGGTTAATTACTGTAGATTGGCCGGCGTGCTTTGTGTATACGTGGTTATGTGACCAGAGTTGTGTATGCATTTCGATAGTGGTCGCTCGCTCTCGGCTCGCGGGTGTGTAGAGTTAATAAAACGTGTTTCAGTCTTGTCATAACAAAGTACTGTTATATATAACTTATAGACTATAAATATGAAGTAACAAAACTTACATGGTGTCAGAAGTCGGATCGGAAGGAAGGACGGATACGGAGAGTGACATTTGATCATGAAGCGTGAGATGCTAACGTCGTAAATTGACGATTGATCATAGAGCCGGTGAGCTCACGTGTAACCGGAAAAAATCCAACATGGCAGAAGGGGGACTACGAAAGCCAGAACCCCTGAGTTTCGGAACAAATGCCGCGGAATGTACCCGCGTGGGTGCGGCATATATTAGTAGTAGGCTAGGGTTGCAGGTGTGTGGTGCGTATTTTGTATTAAATACATATGACTGGGCCATATCCATCACCCAAACCGCCCTTGCCCCTAAAAGACCTATTGCAAGCGTAACAGCATTACAGTATGTACAGTGTATTGTGGGTATATGTTTTGCTATTTTATAAAACCACAAGATCATCCGCTGACCGCTGTGGATACGTGCGCCGGGCCTACAATGTGGCGCACGTATCCACTGCGGGCAGCGCTTCATACTTGAACATCTCCGCGGTCGCGTGCGCATATATCCTGCGCGTGTTGTCGGTGCCGCTCAGCGCCTCATGAGCAACAGCCAAGCTGTGCAACGCAAACTTGTATCATGTCTCACTGGACTGTTGAGTCAGGAGGTTTATCTTGTGGGCGTTAATTAGACACAAATAATGAGTAGGACAAAAGCCTTGAGTTAACAGAAACCAGCCATGTTTATTTTGTTTCTCCCAACCTCCATAGGTCGCAGCACATGCCAGTGCTAATAACTTGTTGACACAAGAACAGATAATTATGATAATACAACATCCCCCTTTGAGATGAAAATAAAACTAATAATGCAGCTCTTGCAGATATGAATTCCCATACAGTCCAAATTATCCAAAGATCATTCCTGACAAAGATTATATAATACCGCAACAATTGAATGCTATGTAACCACATTAACGCATCAACACTTTATCGTTTCAAACACATTAACTCTCCTTTTGAACACTATTCTTACATTAACCCTATATGGCTAAACAAATTGTTCACAGGTCTAGTTTATCACATGGTTTGGACACTCTGCCTTACCTAGTCACATACTGGCTAGGCTTGAGCTGTCCATCAGTACTTTCACTGATACTGTCCTCGTGGCGGTTGAAGTTCAGTTCACGGGATGGAATGTCCTGTTCACGAACTAACTGTCCAGAGTTGGGATGCGCAACTGCTTGCGGGGTGTTCACATGTACTTCGCGATCTGGCGGTTTCTCGACGAAATCCTGCTCAATATCTGGGCTAAGCTTGCACAAGCTTCTGCGGTTTCGTCTCAGGGACGACCCAGATTGAGTCTCTACAACATACGATCGCGGTGTCTCCGCTTTGTGCATGACCTTAGCGGCGACGTCTTTATCACGAACCCACACATTGTCTCCCTCCTTCAGTTCAATGAGTTGTCTCGCACCACGGCGTCTGTCAGCGGTTTCCGCCGTCTTTTTGCGGTACTCTAGTTCTGTCTTAGCGAGATTGTCCATATCCGGCCAACGGGGGTTTAGTTTGGTCGGATGCTGCGGAAGATTTGTACGCACGCGTCTCCCGAACAGCAATTCTGCCGGGCTGTACCCGTTGAAGAGAGGTGTGGCTCTGTACGCTAGCAGTGCGAGGTATGGGTCTTTTGCCTTCTTCACCAGGTCCTTCACGGTTTGCACCGCGCGTTCTACCTCCGCATTGCCTTGAGGATACAGCGGGCTACTTGTGGCATGCGTGAAGTTGTAGGTATCCGCGAAGCTTGCGAATTCTTCTGCGGAATACTGTGGTCCATTGTCGGACCTGACGCGTTCTGGGACTCCATGTCTCGCAAAGATCGACTTAAGATGGTTGACTATAGCTTCCGATGATAGCTGCGTCAACTTCGCGAGTTCTATATAGCGCGAGAAGTAATCGACTACTACTGTAATGAAGAGGTTTACGTTACTATACAGTTGTAGATTATGATGTCGTATGCGTAGCCAAAAGACATAGACAAAGACAAGTCAGAGAATATATACCATGACTGATGTTGCTTTTAATTTAGTTCACTTCACGGTTACAAGCACACGGTCGCGTCTGGAGTCGGGAGCGAGTACCGAAGTCCCTGAGACAGCTCGCGGCAGCTGTTTTTATAGGCGCCCCCCCCACGCGCGTGTACATGGTCAACCACGCGCGCACCGCGCACCAACCACCGCGTCCGTCGCATCCGCGTTCGCTTGGCTTCACCCCGCTCGCATTGGACGGTGGCGGCCCCTAACGGGAAATCCCCGCTATTCTGCCATACCACCGCTCAGGAGGTAGCTCCGTCTATCCACACAAACGCGTCACGAGCGCTCAACATAGCCGCCGCTGCCTGCGTTGACGGACCTTCACGGCGCATTTAGAACATGTAATCCAGCTGACCCGCCACCCGGCGAAAACCCCACGGTTGAGCGGTTCTAAAGTCGCTCCGCATTAGCCGCAGGATATCACCGGCTCGCCTCCATGCTTAAGACGCCGGCACCGCAAATCACGTCCAGCGACACCGNCACCTTCTCAGTACCCGGTCCATAACAGTCAGTTCACCTGCCTACTGGTTGTAGACGGCTAACAGCGCTCCATTGACGTTCATGATTTGTCCAGCCACCATCTTGACATTATTTGACGATTTGCCGCACCACTTCGCTCTCGCGACTGCTTTGATCGAATTTCAGCCTGACGTTTTTTCGGTGGCTGCGCAGATCTGCCACGCATTAACTCCACGTAGGCTTTGATTGCACTGCGTGGAGTTCTCACTTTCTCGGATGTTGGCGGCGCTAGGACACTGGTGCCTCGACAAGGGCGTACTCGGTATACAGTTCTTTCTCTGGAACTGCTATATGCCGTATTTGGCCTAGCGCATTCATCGGGTTTTGAAGCCGATTGAACTCGTGCGGGGGGTTCTCTCACCTCTTGAGCAAGAAGCGGCACTAAGCGGCTTATGTGTCCGTTTCTAGAGTAAAATGTTTCTCAATCAGATTATTCTGCGAACCTATCGCAAGCCCACGCTGGGTTCTCACCTGCGCGTACGCTTTCTCGTATTCAGACAATGAACGTGGTATGCGTATGCGATTGGTTTCCACACCATTGTCATTCTGCTTTGGGGCTTTTGATGACGGCTTCTATCCATACGACGACGAATCAGCGTGAGACGCAGCGTTGTCTCTTGCTCGCGATTCATACAGCGCAAGAATACAGTCGACGTGCAGACATGGCCTTTCAGTCCTTGAAAGCCACGTCCTGAGCTTGCACTCCAAGCCAGCATTTTTTCCATCGCTGGTTAACGAGTCGAAGCATGGCTCGCTTCTGGTCGCTAGGTTACGCGACGAATTTTCCCCTGGTTGAGCTGCCTTAGGACGTCTTAAGCTCCGTGTGTTCCCTGGCTCAGTTCTCAGTCTCCTGTATAGCCTTATCCTTGTTTGGGTCCTGGTTTTAGATGCCTTTCGCGCTGACAATTGTACCCTAGTGTACTTGTTGTATTCGACTGCAGAATCATCACTTGTGCTCATTCAGGGTAACACCTGCGTCTTCAGATATTAGAACAGCGTGGGCATCTCTCGATGTGTTCGCCTTGATCTCTTTCGAGTCAGAATGTTATCCATATGACACAAAACTCATTCTAAGCCCTCTAAGAATGTCCTGCATTCAGGCTGGAATAGTCTTCGAGGCGCGATGAGATTCGTAGGATCAGTCTATTAAAACAAACCCCGAATGAATTGTTGATGAACGTGGTCAGCTAGCGATTCCTGTTGCGTTAGAGGCAACTGCCAACCTGGGTTAAGACGTCGAGCTTTCGAAAACCTCTTGCTCCCTGTAGACGCGCTAGTGTGTAGTTCCACAGATGGTAGAATGTGTTTCTATCGTTTTCACACGTGTTCCATTTCATTTCACTTTGATCAGCGCTTCGCGATTCCTGCAGTTCGTTGCGGTTTGGCGCACAAACCATTCCAGCCACACCGTATTGTTGTTCGGTTATCCTTGGAATAACTACCCATGCCCTTCATGCGATTGAGACTCTTCCTTGCCTTTCTCGTTACGCAGCTAATAGGAACACGAGCGGCGTGGATCGGTACGGTTGCGCACTTGTCTCGTTTTTTATCTCATCGCACCTTCTTTTACCAAGGCATGAAACAGCTTCAGGAAATCTGGACTTTTCCACTTAGTAGGCTTGCTCCTTGAGACCTCTGACTCCGAACGAGTAAGTTTCCTGATCGCTTGATTGCCAAGAGTTGTTTTCGTAGTTCACGAACAACTAGATGTTGCGTTATTCGCGACACGCGATCTTTCTCAAGTGTTTCACGAAACATCCGCAGCGTCGAGTTTTGGCAACCAGGCGCCTCTGCTTAGGACCTGGCAAGCCTGACACTTTGCCATAGCGTTCGCGCAGTACATTTTAATGGCTGACCACGTAACCTTCGGCACCCGTATCGATTTTCCACACGATGAACGAATCTGCTATCTTACTTACTTTCACGAAAGATCCCGTCTCGTTGAGATTTGTAGGTGCTCCCTGAAGCGCGTGATGGGGCTACACCCTGCGCAAGCAACCTCGTCTGACTGATTTGCGAATTCGCAATACATTTTGAGTGCGCATTTTCTTGCAAATGGCATTCTCACCTTTGGCTGGACACGGCTGTTTTCGCTGCGGCGGCGGTTGGTCCACAGTTGGCGCGAGACTTCTCCAGCCTGCCTTTCTGCGCTGAAATGCTTCTGACTGTTACACTGTATGCCAGTGTAGGGCGTGGACGTTTGGGACGCCCATTGAAATCTCGAGTCTTCTGACTTTGGTGACTCGCCGGCATGGGGGAGCGTCCCTCGCGATATGCCCCTGCTTGCTTGCGAATCGGTTTCGCTCTGCGAGCGCTTGTTGGCGGTTCTTAAGGCGACCGTCTAGCGTCAGTTGCAGACGCTTGACATCTGCCGTCCTTTAAGTCCTACACATGCCTATCGGTTTAACTCGTTTCAGTGCCATGTGTACCGAAGTCGCACTTTCCGCAAGATCTGAAAAGATCGGCTGATTGAACGAATCAGCAGGTTCCCCTCGCTTCGTGAACGTGATTAATTTGTGCCCGTTCAAAATGACATTCTTTTCGGGTACAAATATCTATCCAGTTTAGCTTTAGTGAGTTGGTAATTCTTGTTCTCATCTCCGTTAGATTTCAGTTGACATTAGATGTCCTTCCGCTTCAGTCACCATGTGAGTAGATGAGGGTGTCTATTTGTTCTGGCCTCTCCCTTTTTCTGAGAGGCTAGCACTTGTCTGAATCTATCGAACCGCTTGATCCATTTGTGACCCCCTCGCGCTTCTAGGTCGTAATGACTTAGGTGTTGGCTTGTGAACTGCTGCCCTAGTCACTATCTACGGGGAAAGGCAAAACGTGTGACTGAAGTTCACAGATAGTCAGAAAGTCATGCCTCATCGAAATCCAGTAAGATCAGTAGGATAACGGCGCGTGTAGCATGCATACATTACGGCATTGACTTGTTTGTCTACCACATAAACATGGGCAAATTGAGAAAACTGGGGCATCACCACTGTCCTATTTACTGTGTCTCCGGTCTCTTTTACGATTCTGACACCATGTTGAGTCAGGAGGTTTATCTTGTGGGCGTTAATTAGACACAAATAATGAGTAGGACAAAAGCCTTGAGTTAACAGAAACCAGCCATTTTTATTTTGTTTCTCCCAACCTCCATAGGTCGCAGCACATGCCAGTGCTGATAACTTGTTGACACAAGAACAGATAATTATGATAATACAACATGGGCGTCGAAACCAGGGCGCAGCCCGATGATTGGCATGCAGTGCCACGCTTAAACAGGCATCACCCCCGCCCCTCATCACCAAACTTACATCTATTGCGCAGCGACGGGAAATTGCTGATCTAACGTTCTGCCGCATCAATTTACTCGCGAACTGTCTTAATCGATAGCTAGTGGCTTGTTAACAAAAATCAACTGCTATTTAGCATGCTGCGCCCTTGAATTTCCTCGTAAATCTGCATTTTAGTGAGACCGTAAGCCCCGCCCATTATTCCTTATACGGCGTGCACGGCAGCTAGCTTGGCTCTAAGCCGAGGGCTTATCCGTTATCTGCCGATTTTCCAGACACATCGTCGCCAGCGCAGTTTGAACACGTTGTAGGTGTGTGGTGTGCGTGCGCGTGTGCAGTGCGCCGGGCCTATACAATGTGGCCAGGTTGGGTCCGTGTGTGTGTGGTGGGTGTTTCGTGTGTAGTGTATGTGTAACGAAAAATTTGAATTGTACGGTTGAAATGATAAAGAAGGATCCAAACTTGTGTGGTACAAAATAAACTTTACTATAACTCTCACATAACAGAACAGCAAAGCACGCACAGCCCCTCTCCTCTTTCTCCTTGTTTTCTTCCCGGCCTACCACACATCTGTCCCCCACATGTCCCTCACTTCATATTCTCTCTATGCACATATATACTCTATATATATATATATATATAGAATCGTTGGTACTCTATATATATATATATATATATACTCGATATATACTCTATATATACATATACACATCTCCCATACATGTCCCTCCCTTCATATTCTCTCTATACACATATATACTCTATATATATATATAGGGTCGTTGGTCCTATGGATCATTGATCCTACGGGTCGTCCCCCTCCACGTACGCTCCTACGATTCGCCCCCCTCCCCTAGCAGGTCGTCCTTCCCCCACCTACCCCATCCGGGACTCATCCCCCCGACGCTTCGGCCCCCCGGGTGCCCCTCCCCCCGGGTTCGGCCCCTGTGTGGTGTGTGTGTGTGTGTGTGTGTGTGTGTGTATGTGTCTGTGCGTGTGCCTGTGCGTGTGCGTGTGCGTGTATGCATGTGTATGCGTGTGTGTGCGTGTGCGTGTATGTGTGTGTGTGTGTGTGTGTGTGTGTACGTGTCTGTGTGTGTGTGTGTGTGCCTGTATGCGTCTGCGTGTCTGTGTCTGTGTGGGTGTGCAATGTATGTGTGCAGTGTATGTGTGTGTGCGTGTATGTGCGCGTGTGTCCGCGTGTGTGCGCGTGTGTGAGCGCGTGCGCGACAATATGTCTGCATGCTCTATATATATACAGTTTGTGTATAATGACTGTGATACATTTGACAAATCTCCCAGGCATTAACACGTGCTATTTAGACCATACACCAACGTCATTCTCTTATCTTATTCATCTTTCTTTGAGTTCTTAGATGTCTTATTCATCTTTGGTTTGATTTGCTTGCATTTGACTTTTGTATTAAATACATATGACTGGGCCATATCCATCACCCAAACCGCCCTTGCCCCTAAAAGACCTATTGCAAGCGTAACAGAATTAGTATGTACAGTGTATCATGGGTATATGTTTTGCTATTTTATAAAACCACAAGATCATCCGCTGACCGCTGTGGATACGTGCGCCGGGCCTACAATTAGGATAATAGGATAATGTGGCGCACGTATATCCACTGCGGGCAGCGCTTCATACTTGAACATCTCCGCGGTCGCGTGCGCATATATCCCGCGGAACAGCGTGTGTTGTCGGCGCGGCTCAGCGCCTCATGATCAACAGCCAAGCTGTGCAACGCAAACGAGTATCATGCCTCACTGGAGGTGATGCGGCCATGATGCCAAGGCTCGCCGAGGATTGACACTTTGTGTCTTCCAATTACAGTCTACGCCGCGCCTCTCTCTTATAACTTTTAGGTACAATAGCTATAGTACAAGAGCTAAATAGCTATTAGAGCATAGAATCGCCGATCTCAGGAACCAGATGAGACGGGATACTAGAGAAGCGTTGCCGAAAGGAGGTGTTGATCCGAAGCGCTGACCGCAGATCTTGCGCGCAGTTCCGCAGCAAGGCGCACGCGACCACGGGAACGTCCGCTGACAGTATGCAGCGCTGGCAGCTATGGATCCGTGCGCCGAGTGGGTAGGCCGGCGCACGGATCCATTGCTGCCAGCGAGCAGTCGAGAATTTTAGGAAGAATAGAATGAAAGAGCTGAGCTCCATTGAGCTGCTCTTCTTTGCTGCATGCTGGACTCGTTGCACCATCTATGGGACGCCATAAATTGCAAAATAATGTCCGGGCATGAAACAGCAAAAATGTTAAATTCGTTTATTACAGAAAAACGACGCGCGCCGAGCAGCAAACCAATAATTACCACCATTTGTATGAAATCTCTAGCTACGTGCGTAGTGAAAAGAGTTGTGGAATCGCCACAACTGCTCAATTGAGCAATTATAGGGCTTTGTCGTATACCCAAAGGGAACTGAGGAAGGTGTTTGAATCAGTGCAGGGAATATGATTCAGTGTGCTGCTACGCGGCGTTGTTCGCGCTTCGCGCGGATCCGGGCTGCCAATCGTCCAGATTATATTATACACATGAGTGAGAAGACTACGAAATTTGAACGGCGCCTCTCTCTCCCCCTCCCTCTATCTGTTCCTCTGTCTCTCACTGTCTCTCTCCGTGTCTCTCTCTGTCTCTGTTGCTCTCTCTCTCTGTCTCTCGGCCGCTGTATGTGTCTCTCGTGCGCGCGCCCTCTCTCTCTCTGTTCGTCTCTATGAGATTTACATACTACAAATTCTATATGAGAATGTATAGAAATGTTCATGCTATATACAAACAATGACGACGTAATAATCACATAATATATGAAATTCTATATGAGAATGTATAGAAATGTTCATGCTATATACAAACAATGACGACGTAATAATCACATAATATATGCAGCGGATACATAAGCAGGGTTTTATAATAATATATGCGGAAATAATACGCCTCTAATCATGTAAATAAGAAATTGTTAAAGCAGCTAATAATACAAACAATCGACGACATAACTAATCACATATAATTGAACGCAGCCAACCGCCCCGGCCCCCCCAACAGGCTTGCTCGTCGCAGCCATAATTATTGCCGAAGTTTTATTATGAATTGGGTGGTAATTTCATTATGCGTCAGGCCGGTCTTCATATAAACGGAGCGGCAGCTGCAGCGAAGTAAGCTTGGTTTTATTAAGTATATAATACGTGGCGGCAAATCATATATGCCTTATTTCATGTACATAGGAAATGTTCCCTATATACAAACAGATTGACGAGTAATATCACATATAATTCCATATAGGGTAGCCCTAGTATGTTGTATAATCCTAGGCGTTGCTTGATAGCGCGTGAGGAGTCGGTGCGGTATATATGCGTATGTATAGGGGTTTGGACGTGAAGGTAACTGCGAGCAGGCGAGTTCAAGTTTTTCTGCGAAGTTTTTCTGCACAACAGCAATCAGGGCCCCCCTCGAACCGCAGGGGTAGCACGAAGTTTTTGCAGCTATAAGCAGCACGCTGGCTACGATGTAATCAAGTGCAAAATGAGTAGACGTATGGCTCTGGTACTTTCCCATATAGAAAGTCCACTTATCCAAAGTCAAAGCAATTGGTGAGACTATAAACGAAAAAGCATATTGCAGCCGACCCTCGTGAAAGCCGAATGCGCTGTCAGCACTCAGCGGCCAGCTATACTATTAGTAAATATTTGGGTGCTCCGCTAACACCACAACCTCTGGCAGAAGGCTCTACACATGTGTGCGCTCGTATGAAGCGCCTCCTGTCTCGCCTTGTTTGCTGACACAATCCGCGCAAATACCTCGCAGCCACCATTTATGCCTAAGTACACCGCCCCAGTTACGTGAAAACGACACACAATGATATGGCGTCAGATGAGACGGGATACTCAGAGAAGCGTTCGCCCGGCGAAAGGAGCCAATGTTGACTCCACCCCACCCGACCCAATTGTCGGCTGAAGTCGCCACGATTTCTTTTCGCAGCGCACGTTCCCGCCCGCGGCAAGCGCGCCCACCCCGCGAACCCCGGCCACCCACGTCCTATGCGACAGTTATGGCAGCGCTGGGCAGCTATGGCATGCGGTGCGCCGAACTCCGCACATTGGCGGGCGCACGGAATACCCCACTGCTGCCACCCGCCCAACAGCCTCACGCCCCAATTCTATAGTGGGGACACAGAAGGCCGCTACGACATCTTCGGCCCGCCCGCTCTCCCCCGAACAGCGGATCAACAGTGTTGACTTGCTATAAACTGTAACCGAGTAATCCTGTTTCGTAACCCGCACGCCTCCGCCTGCTCGCCCCCGCGAATCCCACACGAAAGACTGTCGAAATCTCTGCCACATCTCCCCCGCACGCACGCCGCCTTGCACACCCTCACCCCTAACTCCCCGCGAAAGCCGCCGCCCTCCCCGTCCACGCCATCCCCCCACACCCGCCAACCACACTACCGGCGTCTCGCGCGCCGCAAGCGCTGGCAACGTTCTTCGCAACGTTCCAATGGCGAGGCTCGTACGGGAAAAAGGGGGTCTGGGAAAAGCGCCGCGCCAAAGGTTTGGAGCATGCCGGGGGTGCCAAAAGCGTGCGTCCTTATATGGCCATATAGTTCTGTGGCACTCTTCTCCTGGAGGGCAGCTCCGTCGGCTTTTAGCTGTAGGGCACTGTCAATGGCTTAATTGCGCAGTGGAGCGAGTGCCTAGTCTATTATAGCCTTGCAAAGCCTCGGCAACGCCTTCTTGCGAGAGTCTAGGTTGAATATCCTCTATACTAGAAACATTAAGCCAAATTTCCGTAGCTAAAACTACGATCCTTCGCGTATTATTAGGCATATATTTTTATGGAAAGCGCTCTCATGAGTGGCCCCCATGTGTCTAGTATCCGCGCTAGGGGTAATCTAACCTACCGCCACACCCGCAGCGTTTCTTGCTATCGTATAGCTAGTCTAGTGAGTTACTACGTCGGTTTGCAAGAATAGAGAATTGGCTCCGCAATATTGATAATGGGCCCCAATGTATGGTCAATGGCCAATCCACCAACAATCGCTCATTTACAATGCCAATCCTAATATACCCATCACTCTATCCACCCCCCTCAATATACCATACGGTTTAGGCCTCGACTTATGAGTTAGCGCCGTTAGTCCCATCTATTAGTACGCCGCCCCCTCTAGTTCAACTACCTCAGCTAACAGAGTTCAGCTCCATCCTATTACTATTCACTCATTCTTCAGCCCCCCTGGGTCCCCCTCGCGGCTCTGGTCAAGTACCTACGCTCATCCGACGCTACCTCAGTTGCAGATAGAGCTGCGTTCCCCAAGAGAATACACTTAGCTAGTCTCACTCACTGCTCAGCTCCTAGTCAGCCTCTTAGTAGTCAGCCTCATGCGACGGGCTATCGGTGAACGACACACACGACACATCTTGGTTTGTCACGCACAATTCCCCGCCATCCTGTACACGGTCTCTACGTGGCGGCTAGAATGGCTGAGTCCTAAACGAACTCGATGATCAGCTGTGCTGCTGTACGTGGGCGGTGCTTGATTCTTCCTCGCCCTCAGCTGCACTGGTCAACTGCATCGCAAACAACGCGCACAACGACGGGCCTTAGAGATATGCAGAGGCAGATGCCGCAGCGCGCCCGGCGGGCTCAACAGGTTCATCAAGGGAAGCAACGAACTGGGCTACAGAATCACACCCCCCCCCCACGATCGCACCCCGCAGTGTCACAATTCACATCAGGCTTACCAGCCACTGGCACCCCCCCGACCGACGGTTCATGTCGGGCAAGTCTCTTTTCGCTACTGTCTAAAGTTATAGTTAGGCTGCGCGTGGTCGCAAACGGTCTGCACCCGGCGGGCCAGTCTCCAGGAAATGTATGTTGGCGAAATCGCTCCAAGACAGGGCCTCGTGGGCCGCACCGCACCCACCTACCGCTGCCGCGACGCGAATCTCCTCCACGCACCACACTCTCACCACCTTGTCCGCTAGGGCGTTTAAAATTACCACACTCCAAGTTACCACACAAGCACACATCCGCTCCTTCTGTGATCATATCACCCAAACGGAACAGAGAACGCGCAAACCAAACAAAGTACGAATTACGACGCGCATTGGATTTATTCTCGCACTAGCGTGCAAAATCCACAAAAGTTCTGGCAAATGCGCAGAAACGTGCTCAATTGAACCGATTATACGGCTATGCCTACTCCGGCAGAAGTGGATTCGTGATGTATTCTAAGTAAGGGGCAGCGATGAAAGTTCATTGTGGCAAACACAGGTGGCGCGCTGTTTCGCGCTTGCCCGCGTTATCCGGCTGCAGACTGTCTAGGGACCGAGCAAGACAGTTATAATGAAGACCATGTTTATGCTATCACCTGTCGCTGCTTTCCGTTACTAATGCTAGCAATTTCAGCAAATGCAGTTATGTGCATATCCTGAATACGAAAGAGAGTGATTTCATTATACGTTAACTTGACAATTATATATAAACCACTTTATATACATGATATATGATATAGTAGGTATAACATTTTGATATATATTCCACTGCAAAAGAATTACCGAAGGAACTTGTGCGAACAGTAAATAATACACTTGCGCATGTCATTTGCAGGAAAGCTTTAAGATTTCAAGAAATCCACCTAAAAAATGGGTATAATTACTGTTCCGTCATTGAATTGTTGATATTGGCGGCGGAGTAATGGTGTTGTGGGCGTAGGTTGGCGTTATTGGGGGTTAATTCCAGAACGTGTGCGCGTTTCCGCGCTGGAATTGGCATAAGCCCTACCGATTTCGTGCGAATGTAATGTTTTCAAATCATGAAAAGCCCTAGCCGTTATTCTATTGCACCGTACGGACAAAATCAAGCAGGCACATCGCTTCAAACCTTAACGTGAGGCTAATGGTCAATTTCAAATTTTGCTGAAAAAATAGAATTCGCTGTATCATATTTATCTATAATTATTCGATATTACCAATATTATGCTTGGGATGTTACTAAATTCACAAAGTGAAAGCTCAATTCGTGCTAGACTAGAACTGTAAGTCATATTGCAGACCACCTTGGTGGTAAAAGAGAACCTGTAGCAATAGCGCAACTAATACTAATGACTGATTATTTGCTCTAAGCAACAAATACAGAAGACTTACAAATAAGTGGTGCCGGTAGTTAACGGTCCTCGTTTGGGTCTGTGCACCATGCATGAAAGACGCTGATGCAATACTTTATGTAAGTAGACAGTGACGTCAAAACGACACACATGGATAAGGAGCAGACAACTACAGTCTATGAAGCACCATGTTATACTATCCCTGTCGCGCTGCTTCCCTTATCTAATCCTAGGGAATTCACAAAATGAGTGATGTGGCCATATCTGAATAGATCATTTTCAGTGACCGTTTGACAGATCTATATATAGAGATTGATATACCTATATATGAGATATATATAATCGCATATATATTCACGTGCTCGCAAATAGAGCGAAAAGGGCATAGTTGTGGGAAACCTAAATAATAGAATGCGCATTTTATTTGCAAGAAACCTTAATATTGAAGAGAATGAATCGTAAGAAATTGGTAGTGTTATATGCTGCCCTTAATGCAAGTTGTTCGATATTGCTGCGAGAATTGTTGTGGGCTTATTGGCGGCTTATTGGGGGTTTAAGTGCCCGCGGGAGAACATAAGCGTGGGCGCGTTCTCTCGCTACATTGCAACTAACAGACCTGAATTTGGGAATTCTCTTTTAAATAGCTGAAAAGGTCCTAGCCGTTATTGGCAGGGAGGCACGTACGAGAAATGCAACTGAATGCCTAATTCAACCTGAACTGACTAATGCCAATTTAAATTTCAGCTAAGAATAGATTTCGCTGACATATGAAATTCTATATTGGATATTGCTTGGGATGTTACTATCCAAAGTCAAAGCAATTGGTCTAGACTATAACAAAAGCATATTGCAGCGACTGTGAAAGCGAACGCTTTAGCACTAGCGCCACTATACTAATGAGTATTATTTTCTGTAACAAACAGTAGTAGGCTTACACATGTGTGGCGTATAAAGGTTGTTTTGTTTGTGAACATGCAGAAAGACGTGACAATGTTATGTAGTACACAGTTACGTGAAAAGACACACATGATATCCAGGACCGACAAGACAGTATAATGAAGACCATGTTATGCTATCACCTGTCCCTGCTTCCTTACTAATGCTAGGCAATTTCACAAATGCAGTTATGTGCATATCTGAATAGATGATTTCATGACCTTGACAATTATATATAAGATTTATATACATATATATGATATATAGGTATAATTTCCTATATACTCACTGCTAAAATTACACGAAGGGAACTTGTACGAAACGTAAATAATACACTCGCATTCATTTGCAGGAAAGCTTAAGATTTCAGGAAATCACCTCAAAAATGGGTAGTTATTGCCTTAATGAATTGTCATATTGCGCGGAGAATGGTTGTGGCGTATTTGCGGTTATTGGGGGTTAATTCGCAGAACGTGTGCGCGTTTCCTGCTGAATTGCATAAGCCTACCGAATTTGGCGAATTATGTTTTAAATATGAAAAGCCCTAGCCCTTATTCATGCACGTACGACAAATCAGCACAATGCTTTGAACCTCAACTGACTAATGGCAATTTCGATTTCTGCGAAGAATAGAATTCGCTGACATATGAAATTCGATATTCCATATTGCTTGGGATGTTACTATCCAAAGTGAAAGCAATTCGTCTAGACTAGAACGTAAGCATATTGCAGCCACTGTAAAGCGAACGCTGTAGCAATAGCGGCACTATACTAATGACTATTATTTGCTCTAAGAAACAATACAAGACTTACAAATGTGTGCCGTATGAACGTTGTTTTGTTTGTCAACATGCATAAAGACCTGAGCATTTTATGTAGTAGACAGTGACGTCAAACGACACACATGAGATGAAGGACAGACAACACAGTCTAATGAACACCATGTTATACTATCACCTGTCCCTTATTGCATATTGCAGCCACTGTAAAACCGAACGGTTTAGCACTAGCTCTAGTAACTATACTAATTACTATTATTTCCTCTAACAAACAATACAACGCTTACACATGTATGAAAGCTAACTATTATGCCTTCATGGGAGCACTCACAATGAATCGACAAACACAGGAATTTGGTAATGAACGGCTTTATTACGAGACGCCGGCTAACTCACGTCTGCTCACATCAATGTCGGCCAAGCAAGAGAACGAGAGGGCGCGCGCCTCGCCACCGCGGCGGTGGATATATGTTTCCATGCCATCGAAGGTTCGCGTGACGTCAGTGTACGTCAGTGTGACGTCACCACCATAGACC